>NW_013549378.1:7500-9780 GCF_000499425.1 Eimeria acervulina | reverse complement strand
ATATATAATAAATATGTGAGGTGTATATATATATGTATATATATATATATATACATATATATGTATACACATGTATATATAATAGTAAATGCTATCCCTATACGAATCAAAGAACGAACTAAGCAAATATTTTTTAATAAGTCAAGACAGTAAATGTATAATAATAGACAAATTATATTTATATCTCTATCTGCAACAAATGCACTATATTCTTATAAAAAGATTATTACGTTGTATAGAATAAAATATAACATTTTTAAAATATAATATAATATATATTAATCTAATATATTTTAATATAATATAATGCAAATAATATATTATAATCGGTTAGAATAACAAAAAACAGAGAAGTTTTGCTTCTCTTTATAGCGCAGCTTTTATAGACACAAGGAGAGACACAGAGAGATAAACCCTCTCTGTCTCCTGCTTGCTGCTGCTGCTGCTGCTGCTGCTGTCTTGTTGCTGCTCTCTTGTTGCATTCATCCCGCACATCCCCCTAAACCCCAAACCCTAAACCCTAAACCCTAAGTATTTAAAAGTACCTTTGGCTCTCTAGAACAGCTTAAGATATTTCTTTTTTTGTTAATTATTATATTTAAATAATTTTTGCATGTATAAAAATGCATATTGCATGCAGCTAGTTGTATGAGTACAGAATATTTTTTTTTGTTTTTGTTTGTTTGTTATTTATTGTTGTTTATTGTTCTTTTATTTTTATCTGTAAGTAATAATAGAGGGGTTTAAATGCCCTGTGTCACCAAACTGTCGCGAAGAGACAAAACCTCGTCTATCGATTGATATCCAAGTAATCCCGCAGTTAAAACATGCAAACCGCAACCAAGCGCATGCAGGCAGCTGCAAAGCCCTAAACAAAACAAACAAAACAAACAAACAAACAAACAAATATATATATATGTATATATATATATGTATACATATATATATATATGTATATATATATATATATATATGCAGGCAGTTGTAAAACCCTAAACAAACAAACGAAGACAGATGAATATATATATGTATATATATATATATATGTCTATGTGCATATACACACACGTATGTATGTGAATATATATATATATATATATATATATAACCAATCCGAATACACAAAAAGGATTAGACACAATTGAAAAGCAAAATAGAA
The DNA here is from genome assembly GCF_000499425.1 of Eimeria acervulina. Lineage (NCBI taxonomy): Eukaryota > Apicomplexa > Conoidasida > Eucoccidiorida > Eimeriidae > Eimeria > Eimeria acervulina. The sequence continues at coordinate 8,621 of NW_013549378.1, read as the reverse complement.
AAGCAAAATAAAACAAAAATAAAAATTAAATTAAATTAAAATTAAATTAAATTAAAATGAAGTAAAATAAAAATAAAGTAAAAATAAAGCAGAATAAAGTAAAATAAAATAAAACAAAATAAATAAAATAAAATAAAATAAAATAAATAAAATAAAATAAAATAAAATGATGACGCAGCAAACCTGCAGAAGAAATAACGAATGATATTTCCATGGCAGACGATGATCGTATACTCTTCAGTTGATGGCTTGCTGCTGCTGCTGCTGCTGCTGCTGCTGTTGCTGCTGTTGCTGCTGCTGCTGTTGCTGTTGCTGTTGCTGCTGTTGCTGTTGCTGCTGGGGGTGGCATTGGTGCTGCCTGTCTGCGGTTTGTTGCTCCCTGCTGCAGCTTCTTGCTGGTGCTGCTGCTGCTGTTGCTGCTGCTGCAGCAGCAACTGCTGCTGCTGCTGCTGTTGGTGGTGGTCTGGTCCAGAGGCCCTAAAAAAATATCGCCTGAATGCCTCCTCTATACGTTTGCTGTCGCTGCAAAGAGCAGCAGCAGCAGCAGCAGCAGCAGCAATGTGAGCAGCAGCAGCCGCACAACGAGCAGCAGCAGCAGCACAACGAGCAGCAGGAGCAGCAGCAAGGGCATTACCAGCAGCAGCAGCCGCAGAGTAATCAGCAACAGTACTTTCGCCAGCAGCAGCATCAGCAGTAGCAGCAGCATCAGCAGCATCACACTCCGTAGCAGCAACAGCAGCAGCAACAGCATCACCATAATCATCGTAACAATAAGCGGCAGCAGCAGCATAATCAGCAGCAACAGCAGCAGCATCTGCAGCAGCAGCATCATCAATAGCAGCAGCATCATCAATAGCAGCAGCATCATCAATAGCAGCAGCATCATCAGTAGCAGCAGCATCATCAGCAGCAGCAGCATCATCTGCAGCAGCAGCATCACCAGCAGCATCAGCATCATCGGCAGCAGCAGCAGCAGCAGCAGCAAAATGAATACGATGATTTGAGCTTACGCTTGCACAACATGTTTATTTGGCTGGAAGAGAGACGAAGGAGGCACAGGCAGCGAAGGAACCCCCTCAGCTAACAACGGGTCTTGCACCGTTGCAGGAGTGCTGCTGCTG
>NW_013549378.1:0-5000 GCF_000499425.1 Eimeria acervulina | reverse complement strand
ACCAAAACCCTAAAGACTAAACCCTAAACCCTAATCGATAAACCCTAAACCCTAAACCCTTAACAGTCAAGACTCTAACTCATCATTTAGCAACCCGGCAGATTTCTGGAAGGCTTTTACTTGAATGTTTCTTCTTTACTGATTAGGGGCCCCTTAAAGTCTCCACAGTAAGCCCTAAACCCTAAACCCTAAACCCTAAATCCTAATCCCTAAACCCTTGCTTCCCAAATGCCTTTGCGGCGCTCATGTATACTGAGGTTTTCTACTGAGGCTTCCAGGCAGCAATGAGGTGTACATACAGCCCGAGGCCGGGGCATTGCCTCGGGGTGTATGTACACTGCAGGCTGAGCAGCAGCTCTTCTGCTGCTGCTGCTGCTGCAGGACCAGCAGCCAAAGAACCCTCAAGAGCAGCAGAGGCTGTCAAAACCAGAACAGCAGCAGCAGCAGCAGCAACAGCAGCAGCAGCAGCAGCAGCAAGGACTGCAGCAGCCGCGAGAGAGGAACGGCGTTTCGCCCGGAGCGGAACACCAGCAGGAGACGCAGCAACAGCAGCAACAGCAGCAGCAGCAGCAAGAAGAGGAGGGGATAGGGGGTTTAATTTGCACAGCAGCAAACGCTCCGGTGTACGCACAGGAGAGAGCCTCGCAAGAGAAGAAGCAATAAGAATGATGCAGCAAACAGCAGAGCAGCAACCGCAAGATTTGTCTTCCTGGATACGCAGCTTCCACTTGCTGTTTTGTTTAAAAGAGTAAGTTGCTGCTGCAGTTGCTGCTGTAGCTGCTGCTGCAGTTGCTGCTGAAGTTGCTCCTACAGTTGCTGCTGCAGTTGCTGCTGCATTTGCTGCTGTAGCTGCTGCTTGAGTTGTTGCTGCAGTTGCTGCTGTGTTATTTATCTGCCTAGTTTGCCTGTCTTCCTCATTATGAGCATTTGTTTATATATTTGTGTGTACTCCATTTGATATACTAATATTAACACATTTATTATATATATATATATATAATAGTATATGATATATATGTATGTATTATATAGATGTATATTACATATTATATATTATATATTATATATTATATATTATATATTATAATTATATGTAAATATTTGTGTGTATATTTATATATATTTGTATATTTATTTATTTATTTATTTAATTTGAGTTAGGGCGAGTAAAAAGAGTTATGAATTTCATAGTAGCAGTAGTAATAATAATAATAATAATAATAAATTAATAATAATAATAGATAATAATAATAATAATAATAAATTAATAATAACAATAAATAATAATAATAATAAATTAATAATAATAAAAAATAATAATAATAATATGATTTATTTATCTGTTTTTCTTTTTCTTTTTTCAGGTTTTCTTTGCTTCGTCGTCCTCTCTTTCAGCTGCTGCCGCACATACGGCTGCTGCGCCCAGCAGAAGCAGCAATGATAGCCCACCACGCCTCCTCTATCTTCAGTAGCAGCAGCAGCAGCAGCAGAGGCAGCAGCAATAGAGGGAGCAGCAGCAGCAGAAGCTGTAGTAGCAGAGACTCTAGCAGCAGCAGCAGCAGCAGCAGCAGAAAGGCTCGTGAAGACGGTAGCATGAGAAAGTGGGGGCAAGGCGCAGACCAGCAGCAGCAGCAGCAGCAGCAGCAGCAGCAGCAGCAGCAACTGCAGCAGCAAGCAGCGGATTGGTGGCGATGTTTCAGCAAGGAGGTGCAGGGAATTTTGTATGACGCAGACGGACGAGAAATCTCAATTTTATTTGCTGCTGCTGCGCACTTTCAGGTGTACATACACCTCAATTATATATATGTATATTTATATATATATATATATATTAGATATAGCAATGAGAAGCTGCTGCAGTAATCAAAGACACAGACAGAGCAGAGCAGCAAATAAAAGATAGAAGTACGAGCAGCTTTCTGCTTCCTTTTCTGCTGCTGCAGGTGCAGCAGCAGGAGCAGCACCAGCAGCAACTGCTGAAGGTGCTCCTCGCTGAGGCAGAAGCCTGGGCAGCAGATAATACCCCAAGAAATAACGCTCTTATACGTGAGGCTGCTGCTGCTATTGCTGCTGTTGCTGCTGCTGCTGCTGTTGCTGCTGCTGCTGCTGTTGCTCTTCCCGCTGCTGCTGCCTTTTTTGCTGCTGCTCCTGGCACTGCTACTACTGTTGTTGTTGTTGCTGCTTCTATTGATACTGCTGTGGCTACTACTTTTGCTGCTGCTGCTGCTGCTGCTGCTGCTTCCACTGTTGCTGCTGCTAGTAGTTTTCCGCCTGCTGCTGCTTCTGTTGCTGGAGCTGTTGCTTCTGCTGCCCGTCTCACTCCTGCGGCTGGCGCCCTCATTGTTTCGGCTGCTGCTGCTGTTGCTGCTGCTGCTGCTGCTGCAGTTTACTCTATGGGGAGGTTGGGGTGCAGCAGCAAGGAAGCAGCAGTTGCTGCTGTATGCCAGTCGCTCATATCGAAGCAGCAGCAGCTAAACCACATTGACTGCTGCATGGCCAGTGCGTCCTAAACCCTAAACCCTAAACCCTAAAACCCAAATAACAAATGCTAAACCCCTGACCCTAGCCCTGTTGTCCTAAACCCTAAACCCTGATTCATAGTCTTGATCAAAGCTGTTTGTGGAGCACCGCTGGAAGAATGGAGCAGTTAGGGTTTAGGGTTTAGGGTTTAGGGTTTAGGGTTTGGGGCTTAGGGTTTAGGGTTTAGGGTTTAGGGTTTGTGGCAGTTCACGGGGCGGCGCGGGTTGGCTTCAAGAGCAGCACTTTCTACAGCAGCATTCTGTCGAAGGCGCAGCAGCTGCTGCAGCAGATGGATGAGCACAACCTCTGCATGATAGGTACATAAACCCTAATCCCTAAACCCTAAACCCTAGTGGCCGCTGCAGCAGCAGCAGCAGCAGAAAAGCAGACGCCTCCGCAACTAAGTTGAGTCTCGGCTGCACGAAAGACGCTGCGCTCTCTGCAGCTACTTCAGGTTTAGGGTTTAGGGTTTAGGGTTTAGGGTTTAGGGCTTAGGGTTTAGGGTTTGCTGCAGTTTGGGGGTTGGGGGCGATTGGCTTCAAAGACAAGGAGTTTCTGTCAGCTGCGGCGGAGCACTTCTTAAAAATATGCGAAGGGTAGGGTTTAGGGTTTAGGGTTTAGGGTTTGGGGTTTAGGTTTTAGGGTTTAGGGTTTAGGGTTTAGGGTTTAGGGTTTGGGGTTTGGCGCCTCTCTTTTTTCTGTGTTTATGTCTCTGCTTTCTGCTGCTTTGCACTTTGCTGGGGGCCCATGCGGCAAATTGCTGCTGCTGCTGCAGTTGCTGCAGCAGCTGCTGCTGCTGTTGGTGTTGTTGGTGCTGCTGCTGCAGTTCCACCTGCTGTTATTGCTGCTGCAGTTTCTGCTGCTGCTGTTGTTGCAGTTACAGGTATTGCTGATGATGCTGTGTCTATCTTTCGCTGTGCTGCTGCTGCTGCTGCTGCTGCTGCTGCTGCTGCAGGCGGGCTGTCTCTAGCAAGTATTTGTCTCCTTTGCTGTTTGCTTTTAGTCGTTTGTCTTTTGCTTCTCCCGCTGTCTCTTCTCTTTTTAATATTGCAATAAACAACGCCAGCCGCATGCACCGCCAAGACCTCTTCTCTGCATGCATCGGTATAAACCCTAAACCCTAAACCCTAAACCCTGGATCCATAGGCGGGAGGACTGCCCATTGAATTTGCTTCTTTTTGAGAAGCTGCTGCAGCTATTGCTGCTGCTGCTTGTGCTGCTGCTGCTGTTGTTGCCACACCTTGCTGACACATCTTTTTGCTGCTGCTGCTGCTGCTGCTGCTGCTTTTGCTGCTGCTGCAGCGGCAGCGCGCCTAGGTTTTTGCGTGGAGCAGCATCCGCAGGTGCTGCTGCTGCTGCAGCAAGTAGGCCGTTTGCTAGATGAAGAGACAATAAAGAAGGAGACAATGAAAAATAAAAGAAGCAAAGACGATAATAAAGAAGAAGAGACAGCCGGTTATGGGGACCATCGAATGCTCGCCAATTTGCTGCTTGTAATATCTCTCTTTGTCTCTCTGCCTTTATCTTTATCTCTCTCTCTTTATCTTTATCTTTATCTTTTTCTCTGTCTCTACCTCTCTTCTTCGTCTTCTTCTTCTTCATGCTTATATATCTTTTGTTTTATTAATGCTTTGTCCTTCATTATTTATTTATTGTTTATTTTTATTTGTGTAGTCATGCATTTCTTTTTATTTATTTTTTTGTTTGCTTATTTAATAGACGCATTTATTATTGTTTCTCTGTTTATATATATCTACACCTAATATATGTATATAATATATAATAATAATATATAATAATAATATAATATGTATATAACATATAATAAATATTTATACGCGACTTATTTGCTTCCTTCATTTTCATTTCTTTGCTTCTTCACCTGAGCAATATATTTATTTATTTAGCTATTCTTATTTATTTATTTATATATATATTTATTTATTTATTTATTTATTTATTTATTTATTTATTTATTTATTTATTTATTTATTTATTTATAGGCTGGCGTTTCTCTGGACTGCGATTTGTCTTCGCCAAATTTTTGGAGTTCAATCGCCCGCCACATCGTCGCTAAGTCAGAAGACAGATATAATTAATAATTAATTAATTAATTAATTAATTAATTAATTATATATTTATTTATTTAGTTGTTTGTTTGTTTGGTTGTTCGTGTGTTTGTCTGTTTATTTATTTATTTAGCTGTTTATTTATTTATTTCTTTGTTTGTTGATTTACTTCTTTAGTTTATTTATTTATTTATTTATTTATTTATTTTACTCATTCATTTATTTGCTTATTTGTTTGTTTGTTTGTCTGTTTGTCTTTGACTTTAGGGTTTTTGTTTGTTTTTCTTTTTGTTTGCATTCTTTCGTTGATTTGGTGATATATGCATATATATATACATATATATTAATCTATATATATATATATATATATATATATATATATATATATATATATATATATATATATTTATA
>NW_013549379.1:0-9583 GCF_000499425.1 Eimeria acervulina | reverse complement strand
ATATATATATATTCATATATATATATATATTCATATATATATATATGAATATATATATATATATATTCATATATATAATATATATATCAATTCTGCACGAGAAGTGTAATATACATCAATAAATAATGAATACATAAATATATATATATATATGTATATATTTTTGATTATTATATTCATATATTTTATTTATTTATTATGTAATTATTATTATTATTATTATTATTATCCATAGAAACCTCTCAGTAGTTTATGTATGCGTTGGGGTGTCTCGGCACCTCCCGGGTTGGTGGTAATGAATACAGTTAAAAGTTTTTTGAAATAAACATTTCTAATTAAATTAAAGTGTTAATTAATTTATATTTTAATATATTTCAAACAAAGCTTTATCTTTTATTGCTCTTTTCTTGGTTTGCGTTTAGCTGCTGTTGTCTGAGGTGTCTGTACACCTGATCTTCTGCATGCATTTCTTAGTTTTTTATTGTTTTATACTGGTTTTTTAATGCATTTTTATTTGTTGTATTTAATTATTAACGCTTTTTAATTTGTTTTACACCAAACATCTTTAATTTTACTGCAATTTCCCTCTATACTTTGCTGGGGCTGGCTGCCCTTTAAGGTATGCAGCAAACTCTATACCCATATACACCGCAGCTAATCAGAAATGTTTCTATACTTTGTTTGTTTGCAGATCTGAAGCCTTCATTGCATTGCTGCTGCGACAGAGATCCCCTGAACCTCCAGGTGTATGTACACCTGAAGCCTACCACACACTCAATCTCCTACCTCTGTTGCTGCTTCCGTTTATAGAGACAGCAGCCAGCAGCAACCTAGCTATCTGCTGCTGTTGCTGCTGTTGCTGCTCCCTTATGCTGTTAGGCTATCTGCATGCAGCGGGTTGCTGTACGTACACCCGAAGAACAGACACCGCAAGTAGAGCTGCTCTTCAGCCTGTTGCTGAGATACATATTTGCTGCGCGAGCTGTACATACACCGCAAAGAGCAGCAGAAAAAAGCAAGAAGAAAACAGAGAATTAAATCTTAAAATATCTTCTTTCTGCTGCTCTATAGAGGGCCCCGTACAGCAGCAGCTCAGCAGTGGGCAGCAGGGGGGTTTGCTGCTTTTTATATTTCTCTTAATTATCTAATGCATGCATGCATGCATGCATGCAGCAGCAAAGCCCCAAGGTACAGCGCCCCTCCTGGGGCTGAGCGCTGACAGCAAACTGCAGCAATGCAAGCAAGCAGCAGCAACAACTGTCTTTTTATCTCTATAAACGCGCAGCAGCAGCAAAACAAACAAAAACAAATTAATTAGTGAATGCAGCTGTTCTGCAGCAACATTCTTAATTAACTCCCGGTGGTCCCCCTGTTCGGTCGTTGCTGCTGGCGCTAGCTAGCTAGCTAGCTAGCTAGTTAGCTAGCTCGACAAGCAACTAGCCAACTAGCTACACATGCACGCACCTAGCTGCATACGTTCCCTAGCTAGCTAGCTAGCTAGCTAGCTGTCTAGCTAGGTAGCTACGCACTCAGCTAGCTAAAGGGATAGGTAGACAGATACAGAGCTGGCGAATTAGCTAGCTAGCCAGCTAGCCAGGTTCCCCCCTGCGGTGTGGGGCTCGGGTATGCTGCTGCTGCAGCGCCGCAGCAGCAGATATATATTGTAGATGCTGAGAGCAGCGTAGGGAGACACAGGAAGGAGAGACAGACGAAGAGACAAACAAGCAGCAAAAGATTTTTTTAACAATTATTTTATTTACTGTGCGCACCGCTGAGGCCTGAAGAGAGACACACGAGAATGGAGCAGCAGCAGCAGCAGCAGCAGCAGCAGGAGACACCTTCCTCGCTGCAGCAGCAGCAACAGCAGCCGCAGCAGCAGCAGCAGCAGCAGCCGCAGCAGCAGCAGCAGCAGCAGCCACAAGAAGAGGATGCTTCGGTTGAACTCCCACCGTCAGAACAAAGCGCTGCAGCAGCATCACCGCAGGAGACCCCCGCAGCAGCAGCAGCAACAGCAGCAGCTGCTGCTGCAACAGCAGCAACAACAGAAACAGAAACCGCAGCTGCAACTGCGCCTACAGAACCAGCTGCGGCAACAGAAGCAAGTGCAGCAGCAGCAGCAGCATCGGCAGCAACAGCAGCAACACCACCAGAAGCAGTAACCGATACAACGCCAGCATCAGCAGCAGCAGAAGCACCAACAGCAACAACAGAAGCAGCAGCAGCAGCAGCAGAACCAACAGCACCCGCAGCAGCAACAACAGCAGCAGCAGCACAGGCAGAACCAACAGCAGCACAGGCAGAACCAACAGCAGCACCAGCAGCAACAGCAGCAGCAACAGCACCGGGAGGACCAGAAGCAGCAGCAACAGCAGCAACAGCAGCACCAGATTTGCTGCTGGAAGCAAAAAGCCTGCCCCCTACAATCGAAGAGCAAGTGGACAGCCTCTTAGATTCTCTTTGTGAGAAGGGTTCCTTGAGCGTCAATCAGTGAGCAGCAGCAGCAGCAGCAGCAGCAACAGCAGCAGCACCAACAGAAGCACCAACAGCATCAGCAGCAGCAGATGCCCCTGGTAGCCAACCAGCAGGTGGTGTCCACAGCAATCTCAGCAAGAGCAGCAGCAGCAGCAGCAGCAGCAGCAGCAGCAGCAGCAGCAGCAGCAGCAGGGGTATACGGGTATGTTTGTTCAGGAGTTTGCTGTTTAAGCAGCGTTTCTTCAAGCTTCACGAGCGATATTTGCATGCAACAAAGACAGAGGCGTTTGCAGCAGCAAAACTAAATCGGCTGTCTATCAGCCTGAGACAGCAGCAAGAAGAATTAGCAGAAGCAGCAGCAAGAGCTGACATACACGCGCAGCAAATTATCTCCCTTAAACAAGAACTCTCAGAGGTCCTTCTCTGTCATATATTTACAGGGTTTAGGGTTTAGGGTTTAGGGTTTATGTCCTGGTCGTTTTTGTCGTTTTGTTTTGCTGAGCTTTCTGTTTAATTGTCGTTTTGCATATCTCTTCTTCTGTCTCTTCTTTTTTGTTCTTATATATATATATATATGTAGATAAAAGTTTATATATATATAGATAAATATATATATATATATTATCTGTCCCTGTCTCCTTCTGTCTCCTTCTGTCTTTATCTGTCTCTTTATTTGTTTCTTTCTCTTTCCTGCTTTCTTCTTCTGTCTCCTGCTGTCTCCTTTTATCTCGTTTGTCTCCTTCTGTCTTCTTTTATCTCCTTTTAAATCTGGTTGTCTCTGTTTGTCTCTGTTTGTCTCCTTTTAAATATCTCTGTCTCTGTCTGTCTCCTTTTAAATATATTTGTCTCCTCTTAAATATCTCTGTCTCTGTTTGCCTCTGTTTGTCTCCTCTTAAATCTGTATATCTCCTTCTGTCTTCTTGTAAATCTGTTTCTCTCTGTTTGTCTTTGTCTGTCTCCTTTTAAGTCTCTCTGTCTCTTTCTGTCTCCTTTTGTCTCTGTTTGTTTCTTCTTAAATGCGTAAGTCCCTGCTTGCCTCTCTCTGTCTCCTTTTAAATATGTTTGTCTCTGTCTGTCTCCTTTTAAATATGTTTGTCTCTGTTTGTCTTTGTTTGTCTCTGTTTGTCTTTTAAAAGAAAAGAAGCGAAGTGCTTCGGTCTTCATCTCGGCAGCAAATGCTGCAGCAGCAACTGCTCGCAATAACAGCAGAAGCAGCAGAGTTAGAGGGACAGCTGAAAGCACAGATGAAGAGGCAAGCTAAAGAATTTTATTGTCTCCTTTTGTCTCCTTTGCTGTCTCCTTCTGTCTCCTTTACTGTCTCCCCTGCTGTCTCTGTCTCTGTCTCTCTGTCTCTCTGTCTCTCTGTCTCTCTGTCTCTCTGTCTCTCTGTCTCTGTCTCTGTCGCTGTCTCTGTCTCTCTCTCTCTCTCTCTCTCTCTCTCTCTCTCTCTCTCTCTCTCTCTCTCTCTCGCTGTCGCTTACCTCTCTCTCTCTCTCTCTCTCTCTCTCTCTCTCTCTCTCTCTCTCTCTCTCTCTCTCTCTCTGTCTCTCTCTCTCTCTCTCTCTCTCTCTGTCTATCTCTCTCTGTCTCTCTCTCTCTCTCTCTCTCTCTCTCTCTCTCTCTCTCTCTCTCTCTCTCTCTCTGTCTGTCTGTCTCCTTTTGTTGCTGCTGTCTCCTTTGTCTCTTTCTGTCTCCTTTTATATCTTTCTCTGCTGTCTCTTGATGTCTCTTTCTTCTTTCTTTTTCTGCTGCTTTGTTGCTGCTCTCTTGTCTTTTTCTGTCTCCAGCTGTCTCCTCCTCTCTTCTTGCTTTGTCTGTGCATCTCTCCTTCTGTCTGCTTCTCTCTCTAAGCTGTCTATATATATATATATATACATTTATTTATATATTTATATATATAACTCTTTCTTTCTCCTGCTATCGCTTTTCGTCTTTGTCTGTCTCCTTCTCTGTCTCCTTCTCTGTCTCCTTCTCTGTCTCTTTCTGTCTGTCTCCTTTCTCTCTGTCTGTCTCTTCATGTCTTCTCTTTCTGTCTCTCTTTGTCTCTTTCTGTCTCTTTCTGTCTCCTTTGCCTCCTTCGGGTTTGTCTCTGTCTCCTTTTATGTCTGCTGCTGTCTCCTTCTCTTATTTTTATTTTTCTGTCTCCTTCGCTGCTCTTCTCTTTTTTTATATTTGTTTTTTTATGTCCCTGCTGTCTCTTTCTCTGTCTCCTTTTTTGTATTGTCTGTCTTCGTCTTCTCCTTTTGTTTCCTTTCTGCTGCTTTTCTGTGTGCTACTTGTAAACTATCTCCTGCTGCTGCTGTTGTTGTTGTTGTTGTTGTTGCTGCTGCTGCTGCTTTTGTTGTCGTTGCTGCTGCTGCTGCTGTTGTTGTTGCTGCTGCTCTTGCTGCTGTTGCTGTTGCTGCTACTGCCGTTGCTGCTGCTGCTACTGCTGTTGTTGTTGTTGCTGCTGTTGCTGCTGCTGCTGTTGCTGCTGCTTCTACTACTGCTGCTGTTGCTGCTGCTACTGCTGCTGTTGCTGCTGCTGTTGTTGCTACTGCTGCTGTTGCTACTGCTGCTGCTGCTGGCGTATAGGGCGGAAGAAGTGGATGGGGTGTTGATAAAGGGAGCGAAGGAGACAATCGAAATGCTGAAGGTAAACAAAAAAGAATTAGTTTTCTCTTCTTTTATCTGTCTCCTTGTCTCTGTCTCCTTTGCTCTGTCTCCTTTATTCTTCTGTCTCCTTCTGTCTGTCTCCTTCTGTCTGTCTCCTTTTATCTGTCTCCTTTGCTCTCTCTCGTTTCTTCTTTTGTCTGTCTCCTTTATTCTTTTGTCTGTCTCCTCTCTTCTTTTGTCTGTCTCCCTTTGTCTGTCTCCTTTTGTCTGTCTCCTTTTGTCTGTCTCCTTTTGTCTGTCTCCTTTCTCTTTTTTTGTCTCCTTTTCATTTTTGTCTCCTTTCACCTTTCTTCTTTTCCGTCTCCTTTATTCTTTATGCTGTCTCCTTTATTGTTTTGTCTGTCTCCTTTATTGTTTTTTTTGTATATCTTTTCTTGTGTTTTCTCTGTCTCCTTTTGCGTTGTTGTTTGTTTTTAAATAATATCTTTAAATATAATCTGTCTCCTTTTATTTGTCTCTTCTTTTATTTCTTTTACTTAGCAGAAAGAAGAGAGAAAATGTATGAGATGTCTCCTTTTGATGAGTATCTGCTGTCTCTTCTGTCTCTGTTTGTCTTTGTTTATTTTTGTTATTTATTTTTTTTGTCTGTCTCCTTAATAAATTAATTTCTCGCGTTTATACTTTTTTCTCTCTTCTGTCTGTCTCCTCTTCTTCTCCTTTTTGTCTCCTTCAGAAAGACGAAAAAAGATTAACAATAGCTATCGGTTAGCCACCCCAAAACCCTTCACAAGCGATGCCTCTCCCTAGGGTTTAGGGTTTAGGGTTTAGGGTTTAGGGTTTAGGGTTTAGGGTTTAGGGTTTAGGGTTGCATGCAGAGAGGGGAAGGCATGATGCTGCGAGGTTGAAGCAGCGCGAGAAAGTGCTGACGAAGAAAGTTGGGGTTCGATCTTAGCTAACCCTAAACCCTAAACCCTAAACCCTAAACCCTAAACCCTGAACCCTGAACTATAGACCCAGAGCCCATTGGCGTGCGGGTCTCTCCAGTCCTTTCTCCCCGCTAGCTATTTAGATAGCTAACTAGATAGCTAGCTAAATAGCTAGCTAGCTAGCAGTGCAGTTACGTAGCTAGCCATTTAGCTTGCTGCCCCCAAGCTACTCAGCCCGTTAGCTAGCTAGCTACCTATCCAGCTCTGTAGCTAGCTAGCTGGCTACTTAGCTAGCTCCGTAGCTAGCTAGCTAGCTAGCCAGCTAGCTGTGTGTTGGCATAGGACTTGGCGGAGAAGCAAGAAGGGCTGCAGCAGGAGCTCAGCGAAGTCGAGCTGCTTCCTCAAAGACAAACTGAACAAAGAGAGTTAGCAGAACATATGCTCAATGCACTGCAGCAGCAAACCGCATGCACGCTGCAGCAGATGCAGGAGCAGCAGCAACAGCTTGATCAATTAGACACCCAAATACAGGTACAACACACCCTAAACCCTAAACCCTAAACCCTAAACCTCTACAAACCCCCCAGCTCATCTAAAGGCTCGCCACTACAGACAGCCTCGTCGCTGCTGCTGTTGCTGTTGATGCTGCTGCTGCTGCTGCTGCTGCTGCAACCAGGCACTGACACAGCAGGTGCAGCAGCAGCAGCAGAAGCTGCAAGAGCAGCGCAGGGTTTCTGAAGAGCTCATGCCGCAGCAACGAGACATGCGCAACCGACTTGATCTTGCGCAGGCAAGTCCTAAACCCTAAACCCTAAACCCTAAACCCTAAACCCTCGGGTTCGCTCGTGCATGAGATCCCTGATGGGCGAGCCCGCAAGTCGTTCATCAGGCTGAGCAGGCAGTTGGCTGTCTGGATAGCTAGCTAGCTGGCTAGCGAGCTAGCTAGCTATCCAGGCAGACCGACAGGCACGCAGGTAGCTAGCTAGCTGTCTAGCTAGCTAGCTGTCTGGCTAGCTGTCTAGCTAGCTAGCTATCTCCCTAGACAGAGAGATGTATAGCTACATAGATAGATAGTTAGACAGACAGGCAGATAGTTGTCTCAGGCAATGCTGAAGGCTCCTGCATTTATAAGAAAAGATTTATATTGGTGTGGCTGTGGGGTTGCTGCTGCACTGGGGTGTACGTACACCTCAGCTAGAATTCGCAGAGGGTAACGATCAACGCAGTGCCATGCAAAAAGAAATAAAAACAGCAACAAAAATAATGCATGCAGAAAAAGAAGAACTCCTCCACTTCAAAACTGCATTCGAAAAGGCAAAAATGTAAGGGTTTAGGGTTTAGGGTTTAGGGTTTAGGGTTTAGGGTTTAGGGGTTTAAGGGAAGAAAACCTTATATATGCCGCCGAGTTAGTGAGCGAATCAAAGAAAGCTGCTAACGGTAGAACGCTGACTTCAGCAGGTGAAAATAAGGGTTTGGGGTTTAGGGATTTAGGGGTTTAGGGTTTAGGGTTTAGGGTTTAGGGTTTAGGGTTTAGGGTTTGGCGGGTGTAGGGAGTACAAGAAGGGTACAATGCAGCGCGACACAGCAGCAGCACTTCTTCCTCCGTTTGTTGCTAGAAAGGTGAGGCGTATGCAAACCCTAAAAACATAAGGTGCCTATACACCCCAAAACCCTAAACCCTAAACCCCAAAACGATCAGGTGTACCTACACCCGAGTAAGATATTAAAACCCTCAGCAGAAACCCTAAATGCCTTTCTCTACACCTTCACATCAAAACCCTAAACCCTCAAAACCCTGCCGCATGGCCTTGAGGGTTTTTTAAAGCTAAAGCCCTGGTATCAGCGGTTTAGGGTTTAGGGTTTAGGGTTTAGGGTTTAGGGTTTGGGTTTCAGGGGGAAATCGCGTTGGAGCGGAAGGCGCTGATAAAGGAAGCAGAGGGCCGTGCAAAGCAGGTGAGTATTTTTAGTGGTTTAGGGTTTAGGGTTTAGGGTTTAAAGTTTAGCTGGGGTGTCTGCTGCCTCCTTGAATGCTTCATTTATTTATATTTGTTTGTTGCTTTTGCTGTCTCTGTCTCTCTTCTTTTTTATATTTTTGTTTCTGTGGTTTCTTCGAGCGCTGCTGTCTCCTTCCTTCTGTCTCTTTAGGCAGGGCTCCTGCCTTCCTTAAACCCTTTAGGGTTTAGGGTTTAGGGTTTAGGGTTTAGGGTTTAGGGTTTAGGGTTTATGGTTTGGATTCTTCTGCAGGCGGGAATGCTACGTGCTGAGAACGAAACCCTCTATGGATACATAAAAGGCGACGTCTGCAAACCCTAAACCCTAAACCCTAAACCCTAAACCCTTGAGCCATCTCCCTTAATAACATCTGAGCCGAAGGCATCATCGGCGTCTGTGCTGCTGCTTTGCTGCTATTTTGCTGCTGTTTTGCTGCTGCTTTGCTGCTGCTTTGCTGCTGCTTTGCTGCTGCTTTGCTGCTGCTTTGCTGCTACTTTGCTGCTGTCTTCAGGAAGCAGCGGTAAAGGAGAAGACAGAGGAGCTCCTTTCCCTGGCACGGCAAACCCTAAACCCTAAACCCTAACCCTAAACCCTAAAGCCTAAAGCCTAGACCTTAAACCCTAAAGCCTAAACCCTAGCCCTGAACCCTAAACCCTAAACACTAAACCCTAATCCTAAACCCTAATCCTAAACCCTAAACCCTAAACCCTAATCCTAAACCCCAAACCCTAAACCCTAAACCCTACCCTCCCGAAGGCCCAAACCCTAATGCGAATGCGTCAGTGCATACATCGCCAGATAAGATGTAAAGGCTGTTGTCTTTCTCTACAATTGTATTTAGAGTGGTTTAGGGTTTAGGGTTTAGGGTTTGTGCTTAGGATAGAAGACGAGAAGAGATTGAAGCAGAGACAGCTCAGCTGCTGCAGCGGATAAGCGGCTGGCGTTCGCTGCAGCACTCGATGGAGACACAAAAGCAGCAAGCTGCACTCAGTGTTGCTGCAAGCTACCGCATGCATAAACAAATAAAAGAGCAGCTACGCCTCAAAGTATTAGCTGTTCATCATGCTGATCCTGCTGCTGATCCTCCTGATGCTGTTGCTGCTGATGCTGCTGCTGTGCTGCTTTTGCTGCTGCTGCTGCTGCTGCTGCTGCTGTTTCTGCTGCTGTTGCTGCTAATGTTGCTGCTAATGTTGCTGCTAATGCTGCTGCTAATGCTGCTGCTGATTTTTCTGCTAATGCTGCTGCTGATGCCGCTGTTGATGCCGCTGTTGATGCTTTTGCTGTTGCTGCTGCTGCTGCTGCTGCTGCTGTTGTGCTTCCTCCAACTCCTGTTCACCACGTGCTGGCTTTGAAGACGCCTCACTTGTATACCTGGCTGTACAGCTAGCTAGCTAGCTAGCTAGCTAGCTATAGTTGGCTAGCTAGGCAGCTCCCCTCGACGTCAAGCTCGTTACTCAAGTCTCCTGAGTAGCTAGCTGGCTACCTACCTACCTAGCTAGCTAGCTATCTCGTTCGTTTGTATGTTTGTTGATCTATGCGCATATATATATTATATATATTATATATATTATATATATATTATATTATATATATATATA
>NW_013549380.1:0-10683 GCF_000499425.1 Eimeria acervulina | reverse complement strand
GTTTGGCTCTCTCTCTGTAGCTTGTTCCTAGTAGCAGCAGGAAGTTGCCAAGGCCGAGTTGGGAACCTGTTGTGTGCCGTTTCAGAGTCGCGTACGCACTGTCGCCTACTCTGAAAGCATGCAGCGTGTCATGGGCTTTCCAGCGGACGCCAACTGCAAATCGATACGTGGCGAAACCAGCTTGTGCTGCATGCGGAGTTTGGCGATCAGCGTAGGTGAGTCATCTGCTAACGGGTTGCATTGCATTTCAGACTGTATGGTTGCACGCAGGCCTGCATATGTACATGCATGCAAATCTGTGGGTTTGCAGTATGGGGCGAGATAGCTCAACATGATATATATCGCCTTTCCAAGATTAACCCTAAGTTATTAATAATGCTTCTGATTTTGGACGTTTATATATTGCTCACCAATTCACTATAGTTAAATATTAACTATTAAATTTGCATGCGTGCGGCACTTCTCTTTCGTTGCTTCTAACCCAGGATCAAGCTTGTTTAGTACAAAAAATATATTGTTGAAACATCTAAGAATCATTTATATGGAGACAAGCGAAATCGAACCGCTGACGTTTCCTCTGCAAGAGAACTATTCTAAAATTCTCATCGTATCCCTTTACTTATACGCGCATTTCCTCAGTAGCGCAGTGGTTAGAGCTAGTAGGGCTTCGGTTTGCTACTCCGTGCTGTTCTTCCACGTGGATGCTCACTTGCCTTCATTGCGGGCATAGACACAACTGTGAGCTTAGATGCATACGCGTTTGTAGAAGACAACGTGAACAGGCACGAGAAGCGAGGAACGCTTTCGCTTTGACAGCGCGCTTTTGTTGTATTCTTTTGGTGCGGGAGCTTGCATAGCTTCGTTCTGCACTTCTCCAGTATGCACTATCAATACAAGGTGTTGCCGGGCCTGCGTAAGCCAGTGTTTGTTTAGTGCGATGCGCGTAAGGAGTTTCGGAGGTGCGTTCGCCAACATCCGTGCGAAGGGAGCATGAGCTGTGGGTTGCTAGGGGATGCCACCGATTGGAGTACACGAATTTGCCTGACAGCACGAGGAAAATGTAATTTGAGGCCGAATGTCGCAGTGGTGGAATTCGCCAGAATGTTGAGTTCTCTAGTTAATGGGGTTGGAGCTTGATTATTATTCGGTCAGTTTTCGTCCCACCCTGTAGCGCTTTCATAGCAGCTACAGGGTGTAGCTAACGCCATGTGGGAAGTGCTCCTGTGTTTTACCCGTGCGTGTAGTTTCTCATTCGTTGAAACATGGTGTATGTCGCCGTCTTTCCCTCGCGCTATCTTTGGCGATCAGGACGGGGCTATCTTGAATTACTTGCATTGCAGTTCAGCAGAGCAGAGTTTTTCGGAGTAGACATTATTTGGTTGGCCTCCATTTTGTGAATGGTTTAGCTATACCTTGGTTCACTGCAACCATGCGCTCACTGGCACAGGAAGTATGCCTAAAGTGTTTTTAGTTGAGTGTTGACAGTTTTTGAGGTGCTCAGAGACCTGCTGGGAGCAGCACTGCGAGCAGGTCGAGCAGATCTTGAGGTATGCAGAGGCCATGCATCTTATCCAAGACGTTCTTCTACGCTGATGGTACCTTGCCCTCATTGTGGAAGCGGCTAACCAAGTTTGTGTAGAAAGAAACGCGCACAGGCAGCAAAAACGCGGTATCATTTTGTTTTGGCAGTGCGCTTCTCTTGCATTTTTGAGGGTGAGCGCCTGCGTGGCGTCGATGCGCATCTTTCGGACAAGGTCTGTCATTACAAGATGGTGTATGGCTTAGGTAAGACCGTATTTGGGTGACGCTACAAACGCCAGGAAGGTCGGATGCAGGTTTACCTAGACCTGGGCTAAGGAAGCGTAAGGTTCGGGCGGTTGGGGGGTCCCGACGACTGCTTTACGATTACTGTACATTGACCTACTTGAGCAAGGCTGTAGTTTGACGCGGATCCGCGGCGTAGTGGGATTGATCGAAACGTTTGGATCTCAAGTGAATAAAGTTGACGTGGCTATGAATATTATTTTGGCCATTTGCGCTCCTCGTAATCAGTTTCGCCTACGCTGCAAGCATTCACCATCTTGTGGACCTTTCATCAGGCGTCGACTCTGAATCGATGCCGGCAGAAGCAAACGTGTGCTTTACTCTGCGGGCTTTCGGAGTATGCGGATTCGCCTGGGTCGCACTGCGTTTCAGGCTGTATGGTGACGGGCATGGTTGCATATGCCTATGCATACAGATACATGAAGTTGCAGTGAGAGATGGAGTGCCGTGTTTGCTTTTCATCTGCAGAGTCGGATTTTATGGCGTACTGTGTAGCTATTAGGTAACACAGAAGAAGGCGGAAGTGTTACCACAGGCAGGTGCTTCTGGCTTTGTGTTGTCGGCTTAGCTGTTTTGTATAGGTGCACTTCATGAATGTGTTCCTGGTTTTTTCTCGTGCCCGGCATCTCACAGCAAAATGCTCATAAGGCTCCAACATACTAGGCAAAGACACAGGGGTTGCGATCTGGTCCTGAACGCACTTGATGTTTGCTGTACAGCTTGAGCGTTGTCGATTGTTGTTGGCCTTCCACAGAGAAGCACTTCTACGGTGGCGCCCCATCTAACCAGCTACATCTTCCTTAAGTGCGCAGTAATCCTGGGCTGAGCGCGCGGTTCGTGGCTACAATAGGCTCCTACTGCTAGGTGTATCGGCAGTATTCAGCAGAGAACAAAAGAACCCGCATTTGTGCGCATCTTAGGGGATCCCAGTTTGTGGGTGCTCGCTTGAAATCGCATAGAGCAGTTGTGGGTACTGTTACGACACAGCTTGTACGGAAGCAAAAGTTGCTGTATATGTGTGAGTGAATCCAGATTTACTTTTTTGCAGTTGGGAACGCAACGACAGCACAGTTAAATTAAACAGTGTTTTTCTTCGGTATCTACTATGGCTGGATGTTCCGGCGCCGGGATGTGTATTTGCAAGACAGAGTCTCAAACTACGAAGGCTCTCCGTGAACTGATGAAGCCCTGTATATACAACTTAATATATTCTGTGAGACACCAGCGATTTGCCCCAAGTATATCGTAGTATTGAATGCCTGCCCGTTTTTGTGCGACGGTCATTGTGTGGATGGTGGAAGTAGGGAGGCGCAGGCCGACGGAGCTGCCAACATGAAATTTGCAGACCCGCATGGCATCTGCTCAAAAGAACGCGGGGCTCGTGGCGGATTGAGTAGCTGTTGGCTATCAAACCATGAAGCGGAACGTGTTGTGCACGGGGAGATTCCTGTTCTCCGTGGTTAATTGAGCTGTTTTGTGTTAGAAGAAGGCGAAATAGGCACAGATGCAACAAATAAATGTTTCACTGATCGTAGACCGTGCTCTGCGTCTCACGATAAGCGGTTCATTGCAGTCCATCATAGTTGGCGGATGCAAAGGGAAAGCAGGCTCTTCTCCTGCATGCGCGTAGTGCTTTTCGTGAGCCAGTGTCGGCCTCTCAACGAGATACGATTTGGCAAGGGAGCTCCATGAAGCCAGATGCATCCTCTAGCAGTTAGTATTGAGCCTCATCCGTCGCCCCTGGTTAGGTACGGCTTTCCTGGAGAGTAGTAGAAGTATACACAGTATTTAGCTAAGAGCACCTGTATGCGTTAGCGCCGTGCGGTGTAGTTTCTGTGGGCTTGTCTGCCGCTGCGGTGTTGCAAGGCCTTCTCTACCCTCATGAGCGAGCGCTATTTTTGGACAGAAAGTATGCACCTAGTAACCCACCCACCTGCGAAGCATTCAGCAGCGTGAACACTTTGTACCACACCTCGTGCGTGCACACGAGTATCAGCATCGTCGAGCATTTATGGGTGCGTTCACGTTTCAGGCTGTCTGATGGCAGCCAGGGCTGTATATGTGCATGGGTGCAAATTTATTCAGTTCAACAGGAAGATGGCGCTGGAGCTGGTTTTGCCTCAACCGTGCTCACTTTTCCCAACAGCCTCGGCTGGGTATTTTGGCGCTGCACTGCGTGTCTTCGAGACGGATTCTTGTGTTGCAAACGATCTCAGTGAATCGGCCAGGCAGTGCAATAGCAGCGCAGTGTCGGGCAGGAAGGCGCAGCGACTACTCGGTGATTTGTGTCGACGGCTTTACTCTCTTTCATAGCAGAGCTCGTATTCAGTATCGACCATATTATGCACGATGGATGTTGTATTGCTTAGGGTGGCAGAAGCGAACGGAGGCTGCGGCCGGCGGCAAGACGAACATGAATCGGGTAAATACTCATGGAGCTTTCACAGGCGCTTGCACAGTAGACTTCGGCAATCATAGCTCATTGTGAAGCTGTTGGTTAACAGCATAAAGCGAACTAATGCGGAACATGTAGTGTAGGCAGGTGTTTCCGAGTGGGCAAGATGAGTTAAGCTGTTTCGCGTATATATGACGGAGTTGACGAATATGTTACTGATAAATGACCCTGCATGGCATCTCTTAGCGACGTCGACGTCTTTTTAGCACTTCAACATAATAAGTACACACAAAAAAGAGCCATACCCTCGGTCTTCACTTATATGATGTTTCCCATACATGTCTAACACTTTGCCTGACGTTGATCCTTCAGCGCGAAGCGAATCGACAAGGGTGCACGCCCCATGCAGCGTGCTGCATCGGACAGCACGGCTTGGCTCGTTAGCATTGGTTGAAAACAGCTTCACCTCTTGACTAGAGTACGCTTAGTATTTGAAGGATTGCTGGAGAGTGTGGCAGTGTGCGCATTGTGAGGTTGTGCACGGTGTCTGCACGCGTCAACGGCGACGGTGTGGCAGACCCTTCTTTTCCATTGCGCTCTCGCGCAGTTTTGCCAATGCGTATGCTTACCTATTTCTCATAATCGGCGTGGTTATGCGACCCTTTACGCTTCAGCGTGTACGAAAGCATCAGTAGCTAGGCTCTGATTTGTGGTAACCGTATAGGGGCATTGACGACCAGCTTGGTCATTCTTGAAGGTAGTTGTAGTGAAAGGAGTGAAGCAGCGAAGACGCGCCGCGGCGGACGGCGCGACCAACACAGTTCACTGCGCCTGCACGGGTGAATGCGGAGCCGGTAGCTTCTTGCGTAACTAATGGGAACGGTGCCATTAGTGTGGAAGAATGCTTCTGGTTTAGCGAGACTATTTAGGCTGCTTTGTGTTATAAGGAGGTGAACCTATGGGTATACGTGCTTGGTCTTTAAAGCGTTAAGCAATTGTTTGTCTTCTACCAAAAAATGACTCGAAACGGATGTTGCAAATGCCCAGATGCATCATTTTTTACTTGGTATCACTCTCGGGCTTAGCTCGCTTACCTTAGTTGGAATCATCCGCGTCTGCTGATAGGAGTATAAGCAGTCTTTGGTGGATATGTGGGTTTTGCATGGGTGAGAATCGTGGGGTGATGCAGTTTATGTTCGCGCTGCTACGGTGGAGGTGTGGTAAAACCCTTTCTGGCTTCACGGCCGCGGTTGGCTGTGCCTACTACGCATGCTCACAAAAACAAGCTTTTTTACTGGCAAACTTTGTGGGTCATACTACGTTTCAGATTGTATGGGAGCAGTAATTGACTTATGAGCAATTGAATGACGGTCTATTGGATGTGAGGAGAAGTGGTAGTTTGTTTTGCTGTAATTGCGCTCTTCTGTAATTTATTGGGGTGGCATTATTAGACTCAGCGAACAACATTCGCGAGGCTGACTCTGACGTTCTAAACGATTGCAGTGACTTGCTGAGAATGAAATTGCGCAACATACTATGTCGCAGGAGGAAGCAGCGACAAACGTCGGTCTTAATGATCCAGCAGTTATTCGTGGGAAGGCTGTCGCTTAACGAAAAGAACTTACTCTCGAGCTAACTGGCTGAATTCCCCGCACATTCCTACTGATGGGGATGGCTGGCACCTCGATCTCGGCTCGTCGCATCCTGACGTTAAGGCAGGTTTTAAGGGTCGGTTTGTTTGTCATTAAAGAGACGCGCTTGCTCGATTCGGAACGCCGTGACAGAGTTCGGTTCATGATAACACTGAGAAGTCCAAGAGAGGCAGAGACAAAACGCAAGCAACTCCTAGATCCGCTTTCTGCATGCCATGCTTCCCTAAAGCCTCGAAGAGTATCGATCGTCGTTGATTTTCCAACAAGCAGTGATTCGACAGGGGTGCCGCATCTGGTTATTCGCATCGTTTGCTTGGTGGCATTATGCATGGCCCGGCGACCTTCTTTGAGCCTACCTCCTTTTGCAGATATGCGTATAGGCAGTATCTGCCTAACAGCAAGCGAGCCTGCTTGCATGTGAATTGCAAGGTTTTGAAGTTAGTGCTCCCGCCTCCACGCCGCGGTGCGGCGAAGCCTTCTGGGAAGCTACGGTGGCGCGGTATTTGCTAAAATAGTCTGCTTTAAAACCCAAATTCATATTTTTGAAACGCTTGTGGGTTCTGGAGTATTTCAGGCTGTATGGTGGAAGGCACGAATGTCTAGTTGCAATGCGCGCAGACGTGTATCCCTACAGTGAGGGAAATGAGAGTGCCCTTTGCAAACGTGCTCTTCTTCAGCGGCCAGCAAGACTGGGTGTTTCCGCGCTGCGATATGCGCTTGCTAGGAAACGTCTGGCAGTAAACATTCTGCCAGTGAATTGATTTATTGAATTGGCTTACCAATATGCAGAGCAATAGTGCATAGGAGGAGCGGCTGCGACGCTGCGAATGTTGCTGAACGCTCAGTGGAGGCGGAAGCATCGAAGGGCGGGTCGCGGCAGATCACGCAGCCAGCGCGAATTGCATTAAGTACTATATGACGCTTGCACAAACGAAAGCAGCACCCTTGGCGTAGGTGGATGTTTATCGCTCGGCAAGACAAGTTACGTTGCTGTAGGCCCGAGGTGAGGGCCATTAATGATGGTGTAACTGATGCATGTATGCACTAAGCGCAAGTGGTTTACAGCTAGCCACACAACTTATAGGTGGTTGCAGCACCTCCGCATAGTCCCAGGGCGCAGATGTGATACAGCGCGCCTAGCTACGCGTGCGTTGTGGGGTCCTTGCTTCATTGAACGTTCCACATTCCCGCAAACATCCATTCGATGTGAACGGCCCGTACAGCCAGCTGCCTCTTCCTGCAGTTGGGCTTAAGTATAGATTTCGCGCGTTTGCCCAGGTTGAAATCAGCTGCGTCTGCTAGCTGGCCTGCTTCTATGCACATCTTGGGGTTTTCCGGTTTGTATGGGCGCATCCCTGGCGGTGGGGTGGAGAAGCCTTCTCTGGCGCTAGGATCCCTGGCTGCCCTGCCCAGAAAGTATGCGTTTGGAAGCGACTCATCTGCTTCGGGAGGTTATGCGTGAGACAACTCTCCAAGATTTTAATTGCAAGCATCGATGCGCATGCGTCTTTCTTCATATTTGTGCAGAAGCAACCGTTCGTTTCGCTTTTAGCGTGCTCTTCTTGTACAACTACACACGGGGGATTGCTTGGCATTTCGATATTCGTTTGCGCCATGGAGCTTCTCTCTATGCACAATGCTAGCGAATTAGTCACGCAGTATTTGCGCATCGCAGTGTATGGTAGGAGGCAGCAACGGCTACGCGGTCATTTGCGCCAAACGTCTAGTTGCATTGACAGCCCACTCGACTATGTATTGCTAAGGGGAATAGCGGACCGCGCGTGACCCATGTCGCACTGCGTTGCTGCTCACAAAGCTGCAACATGGCAGGCACAGGCAAAGGGGAAGGAGGACCGAGGTCTGCAGCCACATGATGCTCTGCGTACGTCCTAAGCATTTTAGACTACCGTTCCCTTTCCAGGTACAAAATATTCGACAATGATGCAGATGGAGCCATCTGCATTGTCCGGAAGTTGGTATTAAGCTTGGGCTCGACCCGCTTGCTCGGGTTGAAATCAGCCCTGTTTGCCTACACGTGCGCCTGAAGTGCTTGGCGGAGAGAAATGGGAGCTCCATTTGCAAGCTTCGTGGGCTTTCGCATGGTATTTGCACATGCCCACGGGTACAGTGTGGAAAGCACTTTCTACAGTTGCATGGGTGCGTTGTTTTATCTACTGCGTATGCCCTTGAAAGCAAAGTAACCTGATTGCCGCGATCGTTGGCACTGTTGTTTCTAAGCTTGTATGAGCGCAGGAACGGATGTGCATGTGTGCATGCGTCGGGTTTTATGCTGCTGTAATATAGGTGGAAGCGGCAGTTCACTTTGATTTGGCTCTGTCCTTCGTTGGTATGCAACGTGCGACAGGGGGGTTCGGCGCCGCGGTATGCGTTTATGAGCCAGACGCTGCCAGTACAAAAGATATTAGGGAAATTGCACGTCAAGGTGCACGCATTGCGAAACATGGCTGGGGCAGCAGCGACTAGGCGGTCATCCATGTTAAACGTTTAGTGGCATTGACGGCCGGCCTGTAGAACGAAAGTGGGAGTGGGCTGGCTGCGGGAGACAGCGCGGCCAACACGATATCTTTACACGCTAATGGCCTGTGGGCAAAAGATCAGAGAACGCATAATCATTCTGTCGAGACTCAGTAACACTAAATAATGCGAAGCCAGTAGTGCCCGCGGGCGTTCCTGATTTGAGGGATTAGTTGAGCGGATTAGTGTGAGGAGAAAGTGCAAGGTATGAATTTGTCACTGATAGTCGATCGCGCTTGACGTTTCACAGCGAAGTGTTCACCGAAGTCCAACATAGTAGGCAGAGGCGAGAGGGAATCAGATCCTCCGTATGCACCCAGATTATCGTGTCCGTACACCTTGAGCGTTTTCTATTCTCGTCAGTCTTGACGAAAACATCGACTCAGCAGGAACACCTCAAGCATCCAGGTCCATCGTTCCGCATCTGGTGCTAAAAGCTAAGCTTCGGCTTGGCTGGTTGAGCTCAGCTTGTTCTGCTGGTATGCGTACACGCAGTATCTCGCGTGAGGCTAGTGGTCCCGCATGCGTGACCATCGTGGGATTATGCATTCTGTGTGCACACCGTTACCGCAGCGGCGTGGCGAAGCCTTTCCTGGCGTGGCGATAACTAACCTGCTCGCGCAGCAAGTATGCACCTAAAAGCAAAACCACATCATTGGCTCATTTATGGGGACTGTTACGCTTTAGGCTGGCTGGAAGCCTCCATGGCTGCGTATGTGCATGCAGGTTTTCATGTTTGTAATGAGAAGGGATAGAAATTCGTCTTGCTGTAAGCGCACCTGCCTGTGGTACCAACTGGGACAGGGTGTGTTGGCGCTGCAGAATGCTTGTGCAATAAACTTTTCTCATTGCAAACTATACCGGCAAAATTGAGATTCATTATTCGAATAGCGCAACACGTGGTTCGACGCGGCAGCGACTTTGCGGCGGTTCGTGACAAACGCGCATCTGGACAGCCATTCAAGTGATATATGATGATGATGGTTCTGCGGAGGACGGAAGTAGCGACGGTTGATGCGCTGCCGGCCACGACAAGCTTTGTAAATACAAACAGTGCTTGCGCAACAAGGAAGGAACCAGCAGCGCGGGAAGATGCTGCTGGCTTTGCTAGAATACTAAGCTGCTTTATGCTCTGGGTATGCCCCAATTATGAATGCATCAGTATTCTGTAAAGCTGGCAATCTCGCACCACGGCGTTTGCAGGCCATTTCCATCGTAGTCGGGGTCGACCCTGGTAAGGGGCACCTTTGCTAATTTAACGTTGTTGAAACGCCTTTGCCTCGAGCATTCTAGATTTTCGTCGATCTTACGAGCAATTCGCTTGACAAGCGTTCAACGTGAAGTCAGCTGCATCTTTCCGCAGGCACTGGTTAGGCTTGAGCTTAGTTTGCCCCACCTTGTTTAAATCACATGCGTGTGCTGATAGCGAATACATCGTTGGTGTTGAAGAGCCCCTTAATGGCTGATCATCGCGGAGTTATGCAGTTTGGGAGCGCGCCTCTAGCCCTGCCGAAGGTCAACCCTCTCTAGCGTTTCGCGGCCCCAAGTTACTTTTGCCAGAAAGTACGCATGACGTTAGCTGCCCGGAATGAGGAGATGCGAACCTTTCGGCACCTAGCACAGTTCGTAACGCGCCTGAAACACCTGAAGGAAATTCGTCGTCTTGATGCAGTATGGGTACGCTTTAGTTTCGGGATGTTTGAGGGCAGGCGTGGATGTAGGCGCGCGCGTGCGAATTTGTTGAGTTGCAGTGTTGAAGAGGTGTGAGTTTGTTTCGCCTTAAGCAAGACCAACTCTTTGTTTTCGTTGCCTACTCACGGGGATGTTTTATCGCTGTAGTGTGGGCTTACGAGATCGCGTCTGACATTGTAGAGGATGGCAGTGATTTTCTGGGTCAGTTTATCTGGAGCCCAACACTTGGAATCAGGCAGAAGCAACCACGCAATGGTTCATTCTAACGCGTTCAGTACTGTTGACTGACAGCTTAATTACGCACAACGGTAGTTGTGTTGAGGGAATAGCGAAGGCCGGGCAGCGGCCAATGGCGCGACCAAGACGAATTGCTTGCATACTTCTAGCAGTTGCACAGGCGAGCGCGGAATCTGTAGTTCATTGTGCAGCTGTAAGGTAAAGCAGCAACAAACAGAACCCGTATTGCGGATTCGTTGCTCTACTTTGGCAAAGTCAGCTTAGCCGTTTTGTGCTCGATGCATACGCAGATGTTTGGATTTGTGACTGTCTTCCGTTCGAGCTTGGCATCGCATGCGTGAGTGTTCA
>NW_013549381.1:0-10967 GCF_000499425.1 Eimeria acervulina | reverse complement strand
CCCTTGCTCGAATCCCATTGCATGCACAGTTACTCTCTTCAAACCGCCAGCGGAAAGAACAGATTTCCATTTTTAGGAGTAGTCATCTCCACTCGTTAAGGCTTTTGCAGGATCTGGAGACTGGATTTGGAAACGAACCATCTACAGCAAATGTTAGGAACAGGATCTCCAGGCTTCACTGGTGACGGAAGAATCATTCCAGCCCCAGAGGCCAATCTCAATACCCCCACAGGAGTACAAGTAGCCGATCAGGTACTAACTATTCGTAGATGCGGCGCGTGTTTGCATCAAAACCTTGTCAGCCGCGACCCCTATTCCGTTGGTTAACAAACCTTGTTTGTGTGCCTTAGCTGGGAAGCCCAGTTACTACGTTGTACGTCTTGGATAGTGGAAACAGGCGAGTTCGCAAAGTATATGTATCTCCGGCAGACAGGGGCGAAAGCTCCACAGAGGTCCCCTGTCCGGACGGCACGTTTTCAAGTAGCAAAGGAGGCTCCACAGTGGAAGATTGCATGCCTTGTCCAGCTGGTTAGCAAGGAAGCACTCCTTCCCTGAAAGTACCCAACGCAGGCTCCTCCTTGCACTATTTATAATTTACAAAGGAACCTTTCTCCGAATAGTGGAGTTAAAGCAATGTGTTAAGTACGGCAACTTGCAAGTCCTATTCAGTCGTATCTGTGGTTAATTGTCTTCAGGTTATGCTTGCCAGGGACAAGGACAGCCTGAGGAGGTAACTGGGCGCTGCTCTGACGGGTATTATTGCCCCGAGGGAAGTTCAAAGACCAATGCGGTGGCATGCCCTCCGGGTCACTTTTGCAAGGCTCTTGAAAGTAAGAGAGTGGAGGTGGGAACTGCGGCGGCGACAGCAGTAGCATCATTTTCATCAGCAGCAAGAGATTATCATGTGTTGGGGGCTTCTCCGAAAGGGCTGAGGTGACGAATCTCAGCGGGCTCCTCGGAGCATGAGGACTTGCAGAAAGGAATGTATGTGAGTATGCATGCTCAGGCCTGTTTACCAATGTCGCTCTTGGAGCGGATGTCGAACCCACTATTTCTGGGGATTTCGTTGGAAGCGGCACTCCTGACAAAGTGACAAATGGTGACATTGCCTCAGGCACCGGCTGGGTTTCGAAAAACACCTCCGGCGGTGGCCACGGTCTGACAGTTGATTTTGGAGACCTATTTTTCATCAACGAAGTCACAGTTATCTCTGGAACGGCAGAGGGGAAGGACGTGCGTGAAATCTTTCTCGTCTCTAGTTCTCACATCCGGCCTCTTCAGCGCTGTTCCTTTTCGGCAATTCAAAAGTTAGTTACCCTGCTCCTTATGGAACACCCAAGGTGCAGGGACAGAATGCTTGTAGGTTGCTCTTGCTCCCGCCCCTTGTTGCCTTTGACGCAGATCCTGTCATCATTCTCAGTCCATTACTTCCACTCTGCTTCATCCACCTACGTCGAGCTTTTCTCTGTTGCATCAAATAAAGAATCTACTTACTCTCTCAGCTTCGGAGAGGTGGCTACTAGGAAGATCATGCTGTCAACGACGGAATCCCAAGTCTACCTGTCGGAAATTCAGGTCTCTGGAACTAGTTCTCCTGGTAAGCAATATGCCAGCGTGGATATTAGCTTCACCACTTAGCCGCATTGCTGTAAAAAGGCGAAGGCAGGCCCCTTTCTTCGATAATGCGGGACTGCTTGATACATTCATCTTGTTTGCCATGCGATGAGGTAGGCTCCGCCGCCCCTACCCCTTGCCCTTATGGCTGGTATCAGGACTTGAAGGCTCAAATGGCATGCAAGATATGCCCTGAGGGATATTTCTGCCAGGATAGCACAGTTGCGCCGACATCGAAGTGCCACGCCGGCTACTACTGCCCCAAAGGGTCGTACACTGGATACGAAAACCCATGCCCCCTGGGAACTTACAATAATGTAGAAGGTGCCAAAGCCATCTCAGAATGCTTGCCTTGTCCTATAGGGAAGTACTGTGGCTCCCGTGGGCTCGCACATCCAACAGGAGAATGCTTTGCAGTAAGCTTTCCTCTAGTCGTGGCCTACTTGAAACTAGAAAGACACTGGCAATCCCTGGTACGAAGAGCTTAACTTTCATCAGTGCACTGTCGTATGTACTGTCCTACAACGTCGCAGGGCTATTACTGCAAAGGTGGGGCGTGGTCACCTGCTCCTCACCCTGAGGAAAACAACCCAGACGGAATTTCTGGACCAGCAGGCAGCCTCTGCCCCATTGGCTACTACTGCCCAGAGGGGACGCAATCTCCACAACCTTGCCAAGAGTAAGTAAAAGCACTGCACGTTCATGTGGTCTGAAGCTTAAACCTCAAGGGAAGCAAATGCTGCTTCCGGGATGAGAGTTGGAGGATACCGCAGTACAAAGCCATGGGGATTTCCTAATGTAACGCAGAGGGACAAGTTCTTCGATTGCCGGAGGAAAAGAACAAAATGAATGTCTAAAATGCCAGCCTGGGCAGTACTGTTCAAGCTCGATGGGGACTGGTCTTTGCGCTGAGGGCTACTACTGCACGGGAGGCAATACAACGCCTACGCCAATGGACGGTACCCACGGAAACATCTGCCCAGCCGGCCACTTTTGCCCGGGAGGATCTTATGTGGCGCAGGTACGAAGGTCTCATGCTTTTAGAAAACGCCCTTTGGATATTATTTGGTAAGCTGTGCCGTTCTCCGCCACTCCAGGGCATCTATCGTCATGCACACACCACATCTGTCTCTGAGGCTTGATGCAGCTCTGCCCTCCAGGTACATACAGTGAGGGCAGGAGAGGAGAGTGCACTCCATGTACGGTCGGTTGGAAATGCTCACAGTCTGGCCTGGGAACGCCAGAGGCACCCTGCCCGGCAGGTCATGCATGTGGCGAAGGTACAATATTTCCTGTGCCTTGTCCGCCGGGGACATTCGCCGCCAGCCAAGGCAGCTCCTCATGCGAGCTTTGCTCTAGTAAGACGAACAGTTCCGTAGGCTTCTAAATAGTGTTTGGGGCTCGATTTAGACCTACTGAAATGTGTGTAGTCCAGTTACGAAATTCCGATGACCTTCCTCAGGTGGGTTCGTTTGCGACGATGCTGGGCTCGCTCGGCCTTCCGCAATATGCCCTAGTGGTTTTGTTTGTGCCAGAGGTGCTCGCACGGACTTGCTGCCCCTATACGTATTTGGTGAGGATAACGATGACTACGGGTTGTGTCCCGTTGGTCACTATTGCCCCTCTGGGTCCGCTACTCCGACACCTTGCGCTCGCGGGACTTTCCAGGTGCGGCTTTCCCCTCAGTGCTCTACTCACCGGCCCTCCACCCTGCGAATTGCTCCGCCGGGTCTCGGTTATTGCTTTGACTTAGGATGGAGTTGGTGCATTAAACTGCAAGGCCTGCCGTCCAGGATATGCATGCACCGAAGAAGGCCTAACGACTCCGCATGTTCTCTGTGATGCTGGATATTACTGCTTAAAAGGATCCGAAAAACCTCGCCCTACGGATGGGCTGTCAGGCGGGCGGTGTCCTGCTGGGTGGCACTGCCCTCCCGGCAGCATTAAGCCTCGCGCATGCCCTCCAGGGCAGTACACTTCGGAGTCTGGACAGGCGAAATGCAGACCCTGTCCTGCGGGATTTGAGTGCCATTTGTTAAGCTCCACGCCGACGACTTGTCCTGATGGGTTGGTAAGGCTTGATAGATTTGGGGTACTCGGTGCATCTCTGGCTCCACAAGTGCTTTCTCTAGAAGTCCACAGCTTATGCCTGTTTAATGTGTATGCTCCTGATGAAATGCAATGCCGAAGGTAAGGTAACTTGTCTTGAATTTGTGAGGAGAGGACCCAATGTAGAGAGTAAGCGTGGTTGTAGCAGTGTTCGCTACTGGCGACACCGCACGGGATCATGAGAACCCACCAAGTCGTTTTTTTCATTAAGAAGTATAAGGGCAAATCAGTGAGTAAACCGGAGGCTTCATACAAGGAAGCCGTCAGGCGACTCATGTTGCGGTACCAAAGGGCATACTGCTGTGTGCCAGACCCTCTCTAACAACTGTGCGTGCCGCTCAGGTTTGTCCCGAAGGAACGATGAAGGGGAGTCACTGCCCCTACGGTTCCTACAAAGTGCTCAGCGAGTCTAACGACCTGACATCTGCTTGCGCTCCTTGTCCAAGAGGCAAGTACTGCCGAGCTGGGGTCATTGCGGGCAACTGCACCGCTGGGTAAGCTGGAGTCCCGTAACTTCACATTTCGCCTTTTGTTGTGAGTGAATTGTACGGGATGGAGAGAAAGGTATTTGTACCAGCTTCTCTGAAGGCATAATTAAATTTAGTGTCAAATTGGTCATATTGAAGGATACTTACTAGAATTTCCCTCTTCTACCCAACTACTTTAAGATATCTCAGTGTTCGGAGGTCTTGCGCTCATCATTTGTGATTAGCATTAAACCACTGAGTATGAATCATTAGGGTTTCTCATATTTATGGGGTTCTCTACTTTAAAAGATCTTTCGTTAGAGACGCTCTCGTACTTCTAGTATTACATATTTACACATAAATTTAAAGTCATTTTTTCTACAACAAAATAGAGAAATATGCCCTAGGGTCTCTCTCTAAACCACGTTTCTGTGTTTCCTTATGGGCTTCTCTGTCGAGCACATCTCAGCTTCTTGTGCGGCCTGGGGAACTCTGTGCCCAATCCTGACTACTCAAAGTTTTCACGGAGCCCCTATATCCCAACAGAAGTCCAAGGGTCTGGCGAAGGGGTCGTGCTAACTGAGGCAAACTGGGAAGCCGTCCTGAACAAGGCGTACGGAGGCATTCCTTGCCCGTCGGGGTACTATTGCTCAGAGGGAGCCGCGAAGCCCAGCAAATGCAATCGGGGCTCCTTTAGGCTAAACAAGGGAGGCCGCTGGCCATCTGATTGCTCCCTATGCCCTTCAGGGTGAGTGTAGAACTACTAGTAGTGATTTCCTTACCCTTCTCTTGGAGTGTAGCGTCTTTTTCTGGCCTACCGAGTGAGGAACAAGGTTCGCCAAGGCATGAAAATGTTATGAATGTACTTTTTAATTTGCATTTCTGGATGAAACGCAGCAACGAATTGCAGATTAAAAGTCCCATCATGTTAATGGATTGCATGCAGTTACTACTGTCTACCTACGGATGCGCATCCTACACCGTGCCCAAAGGGTCACTATTGCAACCGTGGTTCCCAAACCCCGGCAGCATGTCCACAGGGTTATTATAACCCTAAGGAAGGGCAGTCGACTTCCGCGAGTTGCTTGTTATGCCCTGCTGGTAAGCTGGCCTGATGCAGTTCCTGTCTCAGAAGAGCAAAGACGCTCCAGTTTCAGATTCCCCGTCACAGGAATTTTCCGATGCTGCAGGAGTGGGCATTAGCTTTCAGTGTATCCTAACCTCTCAGGCATGGTGTGCCCCGAAGAAGGAACGGGCGAGCTGACGGATGAAAACACATGCCCACGGGGGCATTTTTGCTTGCAAGGATCTAGCAAGCCTATGCCATGCTCCCCTGGATATCACAACCCTCAAAAAGGCTCACTTAATTCGTCAGCTTGCCAGCCATGCCCCGGTGGGTGGCAAGGAGTGTCGCGCAACAGCCGGGGCGTGAGGGAACTTCTAAATGCATGGCTTAACATTGACAGCTCAAACCGTACACACACTCAAACGTTTTCCGAGTCTCACGTCGTGGTGGGGTTGCGCAGGCGGAGTCTACTGCGGAGACCGAGGAACTCCAGACCTGTCTGTCCCTTGCCCTGGAGGGCACTACTGTAGTGTGCAAAGCCCAGCAGCGATGCCGTGCCTACCTGGTACTTACTGTCCGCCTGGATCGGCAATGCCCATCCAATGCCCTGGAGGGTCATTCTGCCCTATGATGTCGGCTGAGCCTAGCGCCTGCCCTCAAGGTTTCTTCTGCCCTGAGGGAGCAAGAACTCCTGTTGCTTGCCCTGCTGGAAGTCGAATGAATCCGTATGACATGTTGCGAAGCTCGTCGAGCACTGCTTGTGAGCCATGTGCAGAGGTGAGATGCATGGGCACTGGATTGGATCCACAAAAGAAGGTACAGATCTCTCTGGATTGAGATACGGAATCGAGAAGGATGTCTCGGAGCTGCGACCTGTGTTGATTTTCCCATATGTTTCCCTTTTTGCGGCATAGGGAAGTTACAGCGACTCCGATGGGAGTGCAGACTGCACTCCTTGCCAGCCTGGCTATCTCTGCCAGGAAGGCTGTAGCAGCAAGTACGCTATAGAAACTCCCTCAGGAAGCCATTTATGGCTGCCGCGGTGAGTGTACCTCCAGTGCCCTTCGGCGCTATGTTGAGTGATCTGTGCCCTTAAGGTATCCACAACATCTACTTGGAGATGGAGGAGTCCCCTGTACGCCAGGTCACTATTGCCCGGAGGGTTCATCTACCATGCTTCCTTGCCCAGTGGGTACATATAATCCTGACTTCGCAAAGGGAAGCCCTGAAGACTGCCTCGAATGCCCGGTATTTGCGCTCTCTCCCATATTTAGCATATTCGCGTTGCTTGCACGGCTGTAGTCGCAATATGCGGATGCGTTCTGCAAGATAATTCGCGCTCTATTTTTGCGTCGCAAAGTGTGACCTTTACTTGGAACCGTCTTTACGTACTGCCAATTGAATAGGTTGGATCGTTTACCAATGCGATGGGGCAAACTAGCTGTATCGCTTGTGGGGGCAGCTCTTTCACTGAAGTTGGATCCTTCGAGTGCAAATGCTTGGGAGCAAACAGGGCTTACCAACCAAGCACTGGGGCTTGCGTTTGCAAGACAGGATACGAGCATATTGTTTCCGGTAGCCTGCCCTGAACAGCTGTTTTCGTTCCCCTTAGTGTCGTGCGCCCGTGTGTGGTGTGTGTGCCATTCTGACTCTACTCAGCTAATAGTACGGGGAGCAATTTTTTCGCAATCAGAAACAAACTGTCTCCATGTTTCCCTCTCCTACTGATGACTTGAGCTCTCTAGTTGCGTTACTGCAGGCCAAGACGTATCGGACGAAGATAGTGCCGAACCGTGTGCTCCCAAGGTAGGTGTAGCACGAGACAGTCTTCAAATCCATGGGCTTCTCTACATCCAACGAGAATATCAAACGTTCGGCATTTCCCCATAGTGAATTTGGCTTGGTTCTTGACGTGCTTGCCCAGGAATATCCCGTGTGCAGGGAAAGCAGAGTCTATACACACACGGGAAGTTGTCAAGAGAAGAGCCAAGTCTGTGATGACTACTGTGGGCCCAAGGGTGGCAAGTACAAACCGGAGAGCGCCCTGTGTGAATGCACTGGCCTTTCTGACTCTGAAGAGATATGCGATGAGGCGTGCAAGCGACAGCAAAAAGCTATTTCAATAGAAAATGGAAACCTGGTGGTAACGAATAAAGAGGGCAGCATCCATTCAACCTTCAGTTTGACGGCTCTCAGCGGACGCTCTGATGTGCTGTTCGGCAACCTGACCTGTTCATCAAGCAGCTGCTCAGCGGTATTGTACTCCGTGGATCCAGGTTAGAAGGCTATCACCGACTTTATCATAGAATGCTCCTAACAAATCGCCTGTCATCGGATGGTAGTTGGTGGCAGTGCGTCGCTGGTGGCAATGGGTCGCTATTGGCAATGTGTTATGAGCAGATGGCACCACGCATGGATATTTGGGAGTGCCAGATGAGCTACTGAAATCAATCAATGAACGGATCAACTCAAAAGTGGCTAGCCAGCGAGCCACAGTTTTCACTCCCCTTCGACAGCCTCAACCTACGCTGCTTCGGGAGGGAGCAGCTCAGGTGCCATCTGTTGAGAGCCCGTTACTATGCATTCTGGCTGGATCGTCCATTTTATGGAAATTGGAGCCAGGAACAGATCCCGTGTACCCCGTGCATGTGCATGATTCCCTTTATAACACAGATATGGGATTTGACGCCGGAGAATTCAAGTGAGTGTGTTCACCAACCGACGGCAGATTTGTTCCCTTGAATTCAGGGAAACGCAGTTCTTGGCCCTGCTTCCAAAATGCAACTGTGAATAATTATGCTGTGCCCATTGTCAAAGGCGACTCAAGACTGAAATGGAGTCGGGGGCACCCCTACTGCTTTTTGGTCACACGTTTACAAGTCCGGGGATCGTAGTCTTCGCCACAAACCGTAATCTAAATCGAATTGTCTTTATTAAAGTCGTGAACGAAGATGCACACTGCGGATCCATGGAAAATGGCTTGCCGCATCCAGCAACGAGCACGTCCATTTCAGCGTTTCCCCTAGAGTTCCCTGGGAGTGTTCGCTTTGGATCGCCCGACTGGTCAACGCTGTTTATAACATTTGGCATTGTGTTGCTTATTGCCATTTGCTTGTTGCTGATGCAATATCAATTGCGCGTGCACTACTGGATTTTCGCGC
Source organism: Eimeria acervulina (assembly GCF_000499425.1). Taxonomy (NCBI): domain Eukaryota; phylum Apicomplexa; class Conoidasida; order Eucoccidiorida; family Eimeriidae; genus Eimeria; species Eimeria acervulina. The sequence continues at coordinate 2,550 of NW_013549381.1, read as the reverse complement.
CGCCTCTTCAAGTCGAGCATGACAATGATACAAAAGATACGTGGGTCATTTCCATTGATGTTTTGGTGGCTAAGTTTTGGTTGCCAAGCTGTGTGTGTCTGTTTTCGCTAGTGCTGCTGGTGAGGCGCCACTAGCTAGAAATACCAATCTAAAACTTAGCCCGCCTTCTGCTTAATTTTGTGAGGGCTTCTGGGGCGTTTGTGTGAGTTTCTGTGGATTCGTTTACTCACTGTGTCAGGCAGCCAAACCGGCCAAAAAAATTCCAACCATCCGTACTCTGCTGTAAAGGAACAGCAGCGCATGAGTCCGAGGTTGCAAATACATTCACTGACTTGGACCCTCGTGTTTTCCAGGCTGTATATTGCAAACTTCTCGAAACAATGAGTATGCTCAAAGAACAACTACAGCACATGGGTTTGCAACAGGACCAGCTTATCGAACTCGAGCTCGATGTGTCGGGGCCTCTACGGTCATCGCTCTTCCCCGTCTTAGCCGAGGCTTCCGAGAAAAAGGTATCACGTAGTGGGCACATGTGATACTGTGCATGCGGGTGTTTGGTCTAAAGCAGTCTTTTGTCTCTCGTTTGCAGCACGTCACTGGCTCTTGTGTGCTCTGGTTCTGGAAGGCCGCTCTGCAATGATGAGGATACACCTGGTCACCGCCGGGCTGCGTTCCAAAATCAGAGCAGGCAACAATAAAGTTAAAGGAAACCCTGGTTGTGTGCAGGGCCTTCAACCATTCAAACCGGTATGAGATAGCAGTGCAGCGCATGGAGGTAATTTGTTGTGTGACTTCGCAGGCGTGGGTTGAAGTAGAAGATGCGGAGCTGAGCGCAAAGCTGCTTGATATTAAAAGCCTTATGCATCTTCGAAGAGGAGCATTTGAGGAGGCTGTTACGAAAGCGTATGAAGCCATGACGGATGCCGAAGTGAGGCGGGCGGGTCCTATCAGTGGTACACTTCAAGAAGCAGCTGCACTAGTTCAACTGGAGCAGCATAATCTCTCCGCATTTTCCCCCCCAAGGCATTTGAGGTGACCCATTATGTTCGTGTTCATACGGTTTTGTGAGCGCTGCATAGATACAGAGACTGGAGCAGCCAAATGTTTCAAAGCTGACCGCAAACCTGGATTCTCAAGCAATTGAGGCGACCATCCGTCAAGCATCTGCAGCATTCATCCAGGTTGCCAGCCTTAACCCAGACTCATTTGCTGCCGCTCTTGGTGTAGAGGAAACAATTGCCACAACGCAAGCCCTCAAGCACCTACAAGGAATGGAAGCAGCCACACAGACGCTGAAGGAGGTGACGGCGAACCTCGATGGGCAAGATCCGACGGTAGCCGATGAATTGTTGACGAGCTGCGCCTCTCGCATAAAGGAGAGACTTGAGGTAGATATGCGGCAGCAGATAGTGTTTCCCCCCATTTCCCTCCGGTGGCATGCGACGCCGCGGCCAGGAAAGCTTGTTACAGATCGAACATGATTTTGCTTGTACTTAGTGAGGCTTTTGCAGGCGAGCGACTTCTGGTCTGTGAGCAACGATGTTCTCAAGACGCAGGCAAGGAAATGTACTTAAATGGCTGTATGGAGCTTTTGAACACGGGCCTGAAGGCCAAAATGACTTAGTCTCGTTCCACACTTGTGGTCAGGCAACAATGATTTCCGAACACATGAAGATATGTGAAATGAGACGCTCTATTGACGAGACCATTGGAGGGCTCATTGACAAACGAAACTCGGCATTTACCCAGCAAGTCGGCGTTTTGCTCTGTGCCCTGCCGTTGGCCGAGAAACTTCTCAAAATTGAGTAGTTCATGTACTGCTTGCATGTGTATGTTATTTTGAACATCTCAGCGGCGTGGACTACTGTGTGCATTCCTGGACCTTCCTAACAGCGTGTCTTATTGTGTCGTCTCCTACCTTTCTGCACAGCGATGTTCCAGGGACGCATCCTTGCTACGCAACTTAGCGGAATTCAGTATAGCGTTAGCAACCCTTCAAGAAGATATATATGGCCACTTTTGCAGTGCACGAAGGCGATACGAAAAGGCTCTATCTACAAAGAGGCTAAGTGTGCTACCTGTCATCCAGACGCAGTTCACGGAAGCTGCTGAAGGCGTCTATCAGGTCAGGCTTCAAACATAAGCAAGCGGCACGCACATAAACCTTTGGTTCGACGTGGTGTAAATGATAGGTGGCAACAAATTGGCCCATCCGCGGCAAGCAAAGTGATAAGAAGCAGTATTTCTCACCATCTCCGGCTGAAGCATCTGTCCGCAGGAATTTGTGCAGCATCAAACGGATATAGAAGCCGCAATTCAGGAATGCATGGATTCGAATGACGCCGAACTAAATACGGCTGCCATGGAGTTGCTTTTAGAGTGCAGAAGGGCTCTAGAAGAAGCCAAACGCGTGGGAATTGCAATTCTAACACTTGGGCTGCAGCTGATATGCAATGCACGCAAGGTGCCTTTTACAAGCACTAATAAGGGCAGCCAAATCCGTGTGCGTGTTTGTGTCTTAGGAAATTGCCAACATAGAGCAGCTCACCT
>NW_013549382.1:0-10494 GCF_000499425.1 Eimeria acervulina | reverse complement strand
TTGACTGGCGCTCGGCACCGCCCGCAAAATGTCAGTGGCACCCAACCACCCTAGGCAGGGACAAGCAGGCAGGGCAGTCTCGGCCTGCTCTAAGGTGATATTTACGCACGTCGTGAAGCGTTCGGTCTTCGCTGGTCCCTGGCCAAGACGCAATTCGACGCGGACGTCTGAAGCAGCCAGCTGCAGCTCCCTGCGCGAGCAGTTGAGCTTGCGGTTTGCCAGGGTTTGCCAGGGTTTGCCGGTGTGAATGCGGATGGTGTGCTGAATGGGCTACGCTCAGTATGCTCAATGTTTGGAGGCACGTTAGGTTCTGTGCACGTGGGAGCGTTGCGGGTCCTTGCAGTTTGTGAGCGCGGGCTGTCTAGACCTTCTGTGTCCTTGCAAATGCCGACTGGTTTCTATCCATGTAGTGTGTGGCCATCGACGCCTTACCGGGAAGCCTGCAGCAGCGCGGGCAGGTTGCCGCGACTCCGGGGCACATAAAATGCTTTCCGGAGTGGTGGTTAAGCTGCAAAAGCGTGCTCTATTTAGCGAGTGAAGCAGTTCGGATGAACGCTGAAACACGCCGTGCAATTTCAGCTCGTGGGAAGGGTTGTGCACACTGTTACTGTGCAGTCTGTAAGAGAGCAGGAATGGATATACATGTGCATGAATGCGATAATCGTTGGTATGTGGGCAAGACGAGATTTGAACGTCGCGTCTGAGGCTGCCAGCCGCAATACCCTGCGGTAGCAATAGCTAGTAATTGAGATTGTGGTTGGTTGGTTTTCGCTGTAGTGGAGGAGCGACGGTTGCCCAAAGGGGTGTGCTCAATTTTTGGAGGCAAGCTAGCTACCGCGCAAGTGGGAGCATTGTGTGATCGGGCAGCTTGTGAGCGCCGGCTGGGTAGACCCTCTGTATCTTCGCAAATGCGCACTGCCTTCTCCAGGCCGTATGCATCGACGTGCTACAAGGAAACATGGAGAAACTGGGGCAGATTGCAGCGACTTTGCAACACGCCAGATGCGTTCCGCTATGGCGCCCGACGTGCACAAACGTGACTTGTCTGGCGTTAGAGGCAACATGGATCAACTCGGAAACACGCCGAGCCCATTTAACGCGTGGGAGTGGTTGTGGATACTGCTACCGCCGGTCTGAAAGAGAGCAGGCATGGATATACATGTGCATGCACGCAAAAATCGTTGATCTCTGGACGGAATGAAATTAGAGCGTGACGTCTGACGCAGCCAGCCGCACTGCGCTGTGCTAACAATTGGTAGCAATTGAGGTTGTGGTTGGTTGGTTTTCGCTGTTGTGGAGGGGGTAGGGGTTCTGAAAGGGGTATGGTTGCTTCTTGGGGGAGCGCCAGGTCCTGTGTACGTGGGAGCATTGTAGGACCGCGCACGTTGTATTCGCGTGCTGGATGTAGCTTCTGTGTCCCTGCAAACTCTGTTTTGGGCAGGAGGTATGCAGCAGAAAGGTCGGCTGTTTTGCACAGGTGTTTGTCTCTGGGCGTGACTGCAGATCGTGAATGTGTCAGCATCGCCCTCAAAGAGTCCACGACACCCAAACACGCTACGCAGCGAAGAGCAGGCGGCGCAGCCTCGGCCTGCCCTAAGGTTATGCTTACGCGAGTCGTAAACTTTTTTCCGCTCATCACTGGTATCCGGACAAGACGCGATTCGACGCGGACGTCTGAAGCAGCCAGCTGCAGCGCCCTGCGCGAGCAGTTGAGCTTGCGGTTAGTTGGCTTTCGCCGGTGTGAATGTGGTCGGTGAGATGAACGGGGTATGCTCAATCTTTGGAGGCGAGCTAGGTACCGCGCAAGTGGAAGCATTGTGTGATCGGGCAGTATGTGTACGCGGGCTCCCTAGACCTATCCTTGCGAATGAGCCCTGCCTTGTCCAGACTGTATGCTTCTACTGTGTGGCCATCGACGCACAGCTGGGAAGCATGCAGCAACTAGACCACTTTGCAACAAGTCTGCAGCACGACGGGTTCGTTATGCTACTGGCCAATACCTGCGGAAACGTGGCTTGGTTAGCCACAGAGGCAGCTTAGATCGACTCTAAAACATGGTAAGCCCATTCAACGCATGGGAGTGGTTATGTATACTGGTATACCGCCACTGTACGGCTTGTAGGAGAGCAAGAATAGATATGCATGTGCGCGAATGCAATACTCGCTAGTCTGTGGACAAGATGGGATTCGAGCAGGAGGTCTGACGCAGCGAACTGTATAACCCTGCACTTTCTGTTGAGCGTGCAGCTGGCTAGTTATCGCTGGCGTTAAGGGCGTAGGGCTGCCAAAAGAGGCTTTGTTCTTTTTCTTGGCAGGGCGCCAGCGTCAGTACATGTGGGAGCATCGCGGGGTCGGATAATTTGTGCGCGCTGGCTGGCGAGAACTTCCGTGTCGTTGGGAATGAGCACTGCGTTGTCCACACAGTATGGATCTGCTGTGCCACCATCTCCGCACTACTGGGAAGCATGCAGCAACTAGAGAAGTTTGCAGCGACTCTATAACGCTCCAGATGAGTTGCGATGTGGCGCCAGGAGCGCGGACGCGTGGTTGGTTTAGCCAGAGAAGGAGTTTGGATCGACTCTGAAGCCCGCCATGCAAGTTCAGCGCGTAGCAGAGGCTGTGGATACTGCTACTATGCAGCCTGTACGAGAGCAGGGATAGATGTCCCTGTGCATGAATGCGATAATCGCTAGTGTCTAAAAAAGACGAGATTCGAGCAGGAGGTCTGAAGCAGCGAGCTGCATCACGGTGCGCTTGCTTCTGAGCTTGCGGTTGGTTGGTTTTCGCTGTTGTGGATGGGGAAGGCTTGCCGAAAGGCATGCGCTCACTCTGTGGCGGAGCGCAAGGATCCGTACACGCGGAAGCACCGCGGGATCCGGCAGTTTCTGTGTGCGGGCTGGCAAGACCTGTTTCCTTGTGAGCTCTTTGTGGGGCAGGGAGTACGCACATAAACAGTCTCCAGGTGTGGAAAGCTGGCGGTTGGCGCTTGGCGTGAATGCAGATTGTCAAGGATTTTATTCCTCTCTGAGCACCGCCAACAAAGCGTCCATGGCACCCAAGCACCATAGACAGAGGCAAGCAGGCGACGCAGCGGCGGCCTGCCCTACGGTAATGTTTACGCCCTTTTTGAAATGTCCGATCATCGCTAGTATCCGGATAAGACATGATTCGACGCGGACGTCTGAAGCAGCCAGCTGCAGCTCCTTGCGCGGGCGATTAAGCTTGCGACTGGCGGGTTTATGCCGGCATGAATGCGGTCCGTCTGCTCAGGGAGGCATGCTCAATGTTTGGAGTCGAGCTAGCCTCCCTGCACGTGGGAGTATCGTGGGACCTTGCAGTTTGTATGCGCAGGCTGGCTACACCGTTTGTGTGTTTGCAAATACGCACTGCGTTCTCCAGACTGTATGAATCTACTGCTTGGCCATCAACGTACTATTGGGCAGCATGGAGAAACTAGGGCAGTTTCCAGCAACTGTGCAACACGCTAGATTAGCTCCTGTATGGAGCCAGAAATGCGGCAGAGTGACCTGTTTGGCCACATAGGCAGCTTGGAGCGACTCTGAAACAAGCCGAACTCATTCAGGGCTTGGACGGGCTTGTGGATACTGCACCTGTGCAGCCCGTGCGAAAACAAGCATAGACATGCATGCATATGAATGCGATAATCGCTAGTCTGTGGACAAGACAAAATGCGAGCTGGAGGTCTGAGGCAGCAACATGCATCATTCTGCACTTGCTGTCGAGTTTGCGGTTGGCTGGGTTTCGCTGGTGTGAAGCGCAGACGGATGCCGAAAGGGGTGTGCTTCTTTTTGAGCGCATAGCTAGGTTCTGTGTACGTGGTAGCATCGTGGGATCGGGCAGTTTGTATGCATGGTCTGGCAGTACCTCCTGCATCCTTGTGAACGCTGTTGTGGGCAGGAAGTATGCAACTGAGAAGTAGCGAGGTTAGAAATGTTGCTGCGGGCTTGGCCGGAATGGGTTTATTGAACGTGTCAAGAATTTTAGTTCGTACCCAGCATCGCCCGCAAAGCGTCCATGGCACCCAAACACCCTAGGCAGAGACAAGCAGGCGACGCAGCCTCGGCCCTCCTGAACTTGATGTTTACGAGCGTCTTGAAATGTTCGATCACTGCTGTTTTCTGGACGTGATACGACGCGACGCGGCGTCTCAAGCAGCCAGATGCAGCGCCTTGCGCAAGCAATTGAACCTGCGGTTGGTTGTAGTTGGCTAGTATAAAGGCGGTCGGTGTGCTGAACGGGGTATGTTCAATGTTTTGAATCACCCGAGGTCCCGTGCACGTGGGAGCATCGCGGATCGGGCGGTATTTGCACGCTGGCCGGTTAGACCTTCTGTGCCCTTGCGAATGAGCACTGCGTTGCCCAGACTGTATGCATCTACTGCTTGGCCACTGACGCACTACAGGGAAGCATGGAAAAACTAGGGGAGTTTGCCGTGCTTCGGGAGCATGCCAGATATGTTTGGATATTGCTCCGCAGCTGCTAAAACGCGAGTTGTTTGGCCGTAGAGGGAGTTTGGATAGACTCGAAAACACGGTGAGACCATTCCACGCATGGGGGGGCGGGAGGGTGGAGGCTTTGTCGATTCTGCTACTGTGCAGCCAGTGCGGAAGCCGCAGTAGATATGGATGCGTATGAATGCGATAACCGCTAGTCTGTGGAGAAGAAGAGATTCGCGTAGGAGGTCTGAAGCAGCCATCTGCGCTAGCAATTGCTAGCAATTGAGCGTGGGGTTGGTTAGTTTTCGCTGCTGTGAAGGGGATAAGGTTGCTGAAAGGGGTATGATCATTTTGTTGGCGTACAGCTAGGTTCGGTATACGTGGGAGCATTGAGGGATCGGGCAGTTTGTGTGGGAGAGCTAAAAGTACCTTCTGTGTCCTTGTGAACGCTGTTGTGGGCAGAGAGTATGCACATGAAACGCCCGCAGGTGTGGACAACTGCTGCTTGTCGCTTGGCGTGATTGGGGATATTGGATGCTTCAAGGATTTTAATTCGTGTTCAGCACCGCCCGCAAAACATCCATGGCACCAAGCACCGGCTAGGCAGAGAACAGCAGGTGACGCAGCCTCGGCCTCGCCTAGCGTGGTGCTCACGCGCGTCTTGAAATGTTCGATCATTGTTGTTCTCTGGACAAAACGCGATTCGATGCGGACGTCTGACGCAGCCACCTGCAGCGCCCTGCGCTAGCAGTTGAGCTTGCAGTTGGTTGGCTTTGGCTAGTATGAATGCGGTCGACCTGCTGAACGGGGCACGCTTCATGTTTGGAGGCGTTAGGTTCCGTGCACGTGGGACAATCGTAGGACCAGGCAGGATGTGTGAGCCGGCTGGCTACATCTTTTGTATCCTTGCGAATGCGAACTGCCTTCGCCAGACCGTACGCATCTACTGTGTGGCTATCGACGCACTACTGGAAAGCACAGAAAAGGTGGAGCAGTTTGCCGCGACTCTGCATCACGCCAGATGCGTTCGCGTATGGCTCCGCACCTGCACAAACGTGACTTGTTTAGCCACAAAGGCAACTTAGATCGACTCTGGAACACACTGAGCAAATTTAACGCGTGGGAATGGCTGTGGATACTACTACTGTGCAGCCTGTACGAGAGCAAGCATAGATGTACATATGCATGAATGCGATAATCGCTGGTCTCTGGGCGGGATGAAATTTAAACGTGGCGTCTGACGCAGTCAGCCGCACTGCCCTGCGCTAATAATTGGTAGCAATTAAGGTTGTGGTTGGTTGGTTTTCGCTGTTGTGGAGGGGGTAGGGGTTCTGAAAGGGGTATGGCTGCTTCTTGGCGGAGCGCCAGGTTCTCTGTACGTGGGAGCATTGTGGGATCGGGCGGTTTGTGTGCGCAAGCTGGTAGACTTTCTGTGCCCGTGTGAATATTTAATGTGTCCTTGTGGACGCTGTTGTGCGCAGGATGTATGCACATGAAAAGTCTCCGCGTGCGAAACACTAGTGGTTGGCGCTTGGCGTGAATGGAGACATTGAATGTTTCAAGGATTTTAGTTCGTTCTGAGCATCACCCGTAATGGACCAGTGGTACCCAAACACCCTAGGCAGACACAAGCAGACGAGGCAGCCCGGGCCTACCCCAACGTTATGCTTACGCTAGTTCTGAAAGTTTCGATCATTTCTGGTCTCTGGACAAGATGCCATTCGCTGAATACGTCTGATGCAGCCATCTACATCACGGTGCGCTAGCAACTAAGCTTGCGGTTGGTTGGTTTTCACTAGTATGAATGCGGTCGGTGAGCTGAACGGGGCATGCGCAATGCTTGGAGGCGCACTAGGTTCCGTGCACGTGGGAGCGTTGCGGGGTCTTGAAGTTTGTGAGCGCGAGCCGGCTAGACCTTCTGTGTCCTTTCAAATGCCAATAGCGTTATCCACACCGTATCCATCTATCGTGCGGCCACCAAGGCACAGCTGGGAAGCATGCAGCAACTTGAGCAGTTTGCCGCGTCTCTGCAACACGCCAGAGGCGTTTGGATACGGCGTCAGGCCTCCGGAAACATGACGTGTTTAGCCACAAAGGTAGCTTAGATCGACTCTGAAACACGCCGTGCAATTTCAGCGCATGTGAGGGGTTGTGGATACCGCTACTGTGCAGTCTGTACGAGAGCAGGCATAGATGTACATGTGCATGAACGCGATAATCGCTAGTATGTGGTCGGGACGAAATTTAAACGTGGCGTCTGACGCAGCCTGCAGCCCTGCCGGGCCGTAGCAATTGCTAGCAATTGAGATTGTAATTGGCTGTTTTTCGTGGGATGGGTAGGGATGCTGAAAAGGGTATGGCCATTTGGGGAGCACCAGGTCCTGTGTACGTTGGAGCATTGTGGGGCCGGGCAGTTTGTGCGCACGGATAGGCCGTACCTTCTGTGCCCTTGTGAACCCCGTTGTGGGCAGGAAGTATGTAGATGACGCGTCGACTGCTTTGCGCGGGTGCTTGTTGGCGTGGATGGAGATATTGAATGCGTCAAGGATTTTTGTTCGTACTGAGCGACGCCCGCAAAAAGGTCCATGACACATAATACCCTTGGCAGGGACAAGCAGCCGGGGCAGCCGCGGCCTGCCCTAACGTCACGTTTACACACGTCTTGAAATGTCCGATCACCGCTGGTCTCTGGAAGAGATGCGATTCGTCAAGGACGTCTCAAGCAGCTAGCTGCACCACCCTGCGCGAGCAATTGGGCTTGCTGTTAGTTGGCTTTCCTTGGTATGAATGTGGTCAGTGCGCTGGACGGGATACGCGCAGTTCTTGGAGATAAGCTAGGTCTCGCGCTCGTGGATGCATTGTGGGATCGGGCGTGCTGGCTGGCTATACCTTCTGTGTCTTTGCGAACGCGCTCTGCGTTTTTCAGTCCGTATGCATCTACTATGTGGCCATCGGCGCCGTACAAGGAAGCATGCAGCAACTAGAGCACTTTACAGGGACTTCAACACGCCCAATCCGCTCCTGTATGGAGCCAGACCTGCGGAATGGTGACATGGTTAGCCTAGATCGATTCTGCAACACGCCGACCCCCGCCCATTCGCCGCGTTTGAGGAGTTGCGGAGACTGCTACTGTGCAGCCCGTACGAGAGAAGGCATAGATGTACATGTGCATGAGTGCGGTAATCGCTAGTCTCTGGACAAGACGAGATTCGACGAGTACGTCTTAAGCAGCGAGCTGCATCACGGTGCAGTTGCTATTGAGCGTGGGGTTGGTTGTTTTCCACTAATGTGGCGTGCTCGTTTTCCCGCGGAGAACGAGGTTCCGATCGTGGGATCGGCCAGTTCGTGCGCGCGGCCCGGTTACACCTTATGTCTCCTCGCGAATGCGTACTGGGTTGGCCACCCCGTGTCCACGTACTCTGTGGCCAGCGACGCGAAAGCATGTAAAGATCAGGCCAGTTTGCAGCAACTGTGCAACACTTCAGACCTGCTCTTGCATGGAGCCAGATCTGCGGCAAGGTGGTGTGTTTAGCCACGCAGACAGCTTGCATCGACTCTGCAACACGAGCAGCCCATTCTGCGCCTGCGTACCTCTCCTGTGCAGCCTGTAAGAGAGCAGGAATAGACATACAGGTGCACGAATGCTATAAGCGCTAGTCAGGGGACAAAACGATAGTAGCGCAGGGGTTCCGAAGCAGCCAACTGCACCAAGGTGCACTTGCTATTGAGCGTGGGGATGATTGGTTTTCGCTATTGTGAAGGAAGTAGGGGTGCTGAATGGAATGCGCTCCTTTTTGTCGGACATCTAGGTTCCGTGTATTTGAGAGCATCGTGGGAGCTGGCAGTTTGTTCGGGCTGGGTGGCAGTCCTTATCTGTGCTTGAGAACGCTTTTTGGGGCAGGAAGTATGCACACGAAAAGACGCTTGCTTTGCAGGGGTGGTTGTCGCTTGGCGGGAGCGCAGATTGTGAATGGCCCAACGATTTTAGTTCGTTCTAAGCATCGCTCGCAAAACGTCCAGGGCACAAAACACCCTGGGCAGAGACAAGCAGGCGACGCAGCCTTGGCCTGCTTGTCTCTGCCTAGGGTGATGTTTGCGCGCATCGTGAAATGTTCAATCACTGCTTGTTTCTGGACAAGACGAGATTCGACGAGGACGTCTTAAGCAGCCAGCTGGACTAGCCTGCGCGGGCGGTCGAGCGGTTAGATGATGTTCGCTGGTGTGAATGCGGCTGATGTGTTGAGCGGGGTATGCTCAATGCTTGGAGGCAACTCCGGTTCCGTGCATGTGGGAGCATTGCATGCTCGGCCATTTTGTGCACGGGGGCTGGCTAGATTTTCTGTGTTCTTGCAAATGCGCACTGAGTTGTCCAGACTGTATGTATCTCCTGCTTGGCCAACGACGTGCTACTGGGCAGCATGGAGAAACTAGGACAGTTTGCAGTAACTGTGCAACACGCTAGATGCGTTCCGATATGGTGCCAGATCTGCGGAATGGTGACTTGGTTATCCACTGAGGCAGGTTGGATCCGCGTAGACCATGCAGCACGTGGCGATGGTTATGGATACTGGAACTGGGCAGCCTGTACGAGACCAGGCATACGTCTACATGTGCATGAATGCGATAATGGCTAGTCTGAGGACCGGTCAAGATTTGAACAGGAAATCTGAAGCAGAGAGATGCATCACGGCGCAGTTGCTGTTGAGCGTGGGATTAGCTGGTTTTCGCTGTTGTGGAAGAGGGATAGGTGGTGAAAGGGGAATGCTCGTATTCTGGAGCAGCGCAAAGTTCCGCACACGTGGACGAGAGTACTGGGACCGGGCGCTTTGTGTGCACGGCTGGCAGAACCTTCTGTGTCCCTGTGGAAGTTGTCGTGAACAGAAAGTATGCACATGAAAAGCAGCTATGTTAGCAATGGTGCTGGAAACTCCTGAATGTGTCGAGGATTTTATTTCGTACTCAGCATTGCCCGGAATGGATCCATGGCACCCACACCTCCTGGAGAGAGACAGGAAGGAGACGCAGCCTCGCCATGCCCTAGCGTGATGTTTGCTCACGTCTTGAATTGTTCGATCATCGCTGGCTTCTGCACAAGACGAGATTCGACGTATACGTCTGAAGCAGCCAGCTGCAGCGCACTGAGCTAGCATTTGCTAGGGCGGTTGTTTGGCCTTGGCGGGTGTGAATGCGGCCGGCGTGCTTTAACGGGGTATGCTCAATGTTTGGAGGCGAACTAGGTACAGCCCACGTGGGAGTCTCGTGGGACCTTGCAGTTTGCGTGCACGGGCTAGCTACACCTTTTGTGTCCTTGCGAATGCGCACTGCGCTTACCAGACTGTATGCATCTACTGCATGGTCATCGGCCTACTACGGTGAAGCATGGAGAAACTAGGGCAGTTTGCAGCGACTCTGCAACACGCCAGATCTGCTCCGGTATGGAGCCAGAACTGCGCACAGCTGGCGTGGTTAGCCACAGAAGTCGGTTGGCTTTACTGTGAAACACGCCGAGCCCATTCTGCGCGTGGCGCGGCTTGTGGATACTGCTACTGTGCAGCCTGTACGCGAACAGCCATATATATGCATGTGCACCAATGCGATGATCTCTAGTCTCTGGACAAAGCGAGATTCGCGCCGGAGATCTGAAGCAGCGAACTGCATCTCGCTGAACTTGATGTTATGCGTGGGATTGGTTGGTTTTCTCTGGTGTGAAGGAGCAAAGGGTGCCCAAGGGGGGTATGCTTCTTTTTGAGAGTAGCGCTAGGTTCTGTGCGGATGGGAGCATGGCGGGGTTGGGCAGTTTGTGTGGGCGGGATGGCAGTACCTACTGTGTCTTGCGAACACGCACTGCTTTCTCCAGACTGTGTGTATCTACTGTGTGGCATTCCACGCACTGCAGGGAAGCATGAAGAAACTAAAGCGGTTTGCAGCGACTCTGCCACCTGCTACACCCGCCACGGTATGGAGCCAGACCTGCGGACGCGTGACTTGTTTAGCCACATAGGCAGCTTGGATCGACTCTGAAACACGCCGAGCCCAT
>NW_013549383.1:7500-9637 GCF_000499425.1 Eimeria acervulina | reverse complement strand
TAACCATATATTCACATATATATATATAGAATATATATTAGATACATATATATATATATACATATATATACATATATATATATATATACATATATATATATGTATATGTGCATATACATATACAGAATATATATTAGATATATATATATACATATATATGTGCATACGTGTATATATATACAGATATATATATATATATATATATTTAATGCATGCATAGAAAATGTATATAATAGAAGCATGCATCTCTTACGAGTGTATAAATCGAGATATATATATTACATATTATATACATTAAATATAAATATAAATATAAATATATATATATATATACATATATATATTTATTTATATAAGACTTCAATGCATAATGTAGATAATATATTTGTTTGCTTGTTTGTTTATTTGTTTGTTTCATCATACAGCCAGGCTCTAGCAAACCAGCAGCAGCAGCAGCAACAACAGCAACAGCAGCATCAAGAGCAGCAGAAGTAGCAGCAGCAGCAATAGCAAAAGTAGCGGCAGCAGCAGCAGCAGTAGCAGCAATAGCAGCTTATCGTCGTCGTCCAGCAGTAATGTGAGTAGTAATAGCAGCAGCATTATTAGCGGAAGCCAAACAGCAGCAGCAAGACGAGCAGCAGCGGCAAGACGAGCAGCAGCAGCAGCAAGACGAGCAGCAGCAGCAGCAGCAGGACCAGCAGCAGCAGCAGCAGCACGGATGCTGTGCAGCAGCGAAGAGTATAAGGCAAACAAATAAAGCAGGAAGCAAAATAAACACAAAGATAAATTAAAATATAATAAAAGAAATAGATTTATAATTAAATATAATTAAATATAATATAATTTTTACTCAAATAAACAACGAGAGCGCCTCGATAGTGGTGAAGCCCAGCCCAGACCGCTGCCGACCGCCGCGGCCCAAACCCTAAACCCTAAACCCTAAACCCTAAACCCTAAACCCTAGATCCTCAAATACACTTGAAGAATCTGAAGATTCCACCTTATTATTCAAATCTGTTTTATTGATATTAAACAATACTTCATAATATTCTAGGGTTTAGGGTTTAGGGTTTAGGGTTTAGGGTTTAGGCTGAGACCCCCAGGCCTTTTCTAGTTGTGCGTGTGTCTCTCTTGTTTGTGTGTATATATTTGTTTTTAATTGATTAATATTTCATAAATTGTTTTAATAAACATAAAGATAAGAATTTAATTAATTTAATCGCAGCAACATGTCAAAGACCGCAGAACCACTTGCTGCTCTAACCCCAGGCTGCATATACACCGCAGCAACGCTGCAGGGTTTGAAGGACCCCTTAGCTTCTCAGATAGAAGAGAGAAGCTCTTCTCAATATCTTTTAAACTGCGGTGTACTTCAAGCTCATTTACAGTCGTCTAGACTCGCTGGCTGCAGCAGCAGCAGCAGAAGCAGCAACAGCAGCAACAACAGCAACAACAGCAGCAGAAGGGGCTCCCTTCGTGCAGCAGCTTCCTCACTGCACAGCTCTACTGAAAGTGTCTGGGGATCAGCTTCGGACAGCAGCAGCTCGCTGCAGCAGCAGCAGCAGCGGCTGCAGCAGCAGCAGCAGCAGCAGCAGCAGCGGGCTGCATGGCAGCGACAACAGCTTGATGAAGAAATAAAAGCAGCAGATATTGCTGCAGCGTGGAGCAGCAGCATCGATATAACTCGTAAACTTGAGCTGTACAGACATCAGCAAACAATACAGCCTAGGGCTCCTCCTAACGCTGCACTTCGACAGCCAACAGACTCACGTGCAGCAGCAACAGCAGCAACAGCAGCAACAGCAGCAGCAGCAACAGCAGCAGGAAGAAGAGGCGATGAAGCCCCTTCTTTGCGAGCGACTTTAGTGTTAAACCCGCAGCTTCGTGAGCTGCAGCTGCGGGAAGAGACAGCAGCAGAAGCAGCAGCAGCAGAAGCAGCAGCAGCAGCAGAAGCAGCAGCTCGAATAAGAAGGGGGCAGCAAGTTGACGAGTACAATCCAAGCGCAGCAGCAGCATCATCAGCAGGACAACAGCATCAGCAGCAGCAACAGCAGCAGCAGAAGCAGCAGCAGCAGCAGCAGCTATGTCTCCTCTGGGAGGCGTATCAGCGCAGCTGTACAGACAGCTCAGGCTGGCT
>NW_013549383.1:0-2500 GCF_000499425.1 Eimeria acervulina | reverse complement strand
ATGCATATATATATATATACATACATATATATACATTACATATTTCTATATATGTAAATGCATATAAATGTATATGTGTATATTATATATTTCATACTTATATATATATATATATGTACATGCATATAGATATATATATATATATATATAGGTATATGCATATATATATATATATATATATGTATATATAGCATATTCATATATATAAATATAAGTATATATTACATATTCATATATATAATATATACACACATATATATATATATATTTATATATATACAAATATATATATATATATATATATATTATATATTTATATATATTAGCTATATTTGGGGTGTATGCTTACCTCATGTTCGTGAGCTTCGATGCCTGCACTGTTGAGTTGTTCGGCTAATTGTCTGCGAGTTTTTGCTGCAGTGTTTGTCAGAAAGACAATTCTTTTTGTATATCTTCTCAGCACTTGGAGTGTCTCTGCAGCTCCTTTTAAGGGGGTATTACCCCACAGAAGCACCCCGTCAATATCAAAGATAAATGTTTGATTGTTTAAAAAAAATTGTTCAAGTAATGCTGATGAAAACCCTAAAACCCTAAACCCTAAACCCTCAAGTTCTGCGTATTCTGATGTATATGCAGCCGCAAAACCTGATGGATTAACTAAAGCTGATTGACTCATTATCTTTTATTATCTTTATCTTTTATTATCTTTATCTTTTTTATCTTTATCTTTTTTATCTTTATCTTTTATCTTTCTACGATGAGGGTGTTGAACAGCAACTCCAAGTATTATTACACACCTAAACCCTAAACCCTAAACCCTAAACCCTAAATCCTCCAGGGGGTCCAACGGCGGGGATTTAGGGTTTAAGGAGACACTGAGGCCCAAGGGTTTAGCGAGAGATAAACAGCCTAGGGTTTAGGGTTTAGGGTTTAGGGTTTAGTACTCCGGAAGAAAGCAACGGCTTAGAGCATGGGGGTTTCGAGAGGGTTTAGAGAAAGGGTTTAGAGAGAGGGTTTAGAGCGAGGGTATAGGGAGAGGGTTTAGGGTTTAGGGTTTAGAGAGAGGGGCTAGGCCTTCAAGAGAACTGCGCAAGGTGGATAACCCAGCGGCGAAAACGAGGGTTTAGGGTTTAGGGTTTAGGGTTTGTGAGGCCGCGAGGATCGGTGGTTTGAGAAACCCTAAACCCTAACCCCTGAGGCAGAGCACGCTTCAAACCCTAGAATTCAATGAGAGGATCCGCAAGGTTGGGTAGATAAACCCTAAACCCTAAACCCTAAACCCTAAACCCTGAGGCCTTGCGAGGGCAGGCAGCCAGCTAGTTGGTTTAAAGAAATATTTTTTCTACGTTAAGAAGAGCAAAAGAGTACGAAGAATGATGTATTTTAAACATTTAATATCGGGTTTAGGGTTTAAGGTTTAGGGTTTAGGGTTTAGGGTTTAGGGGATACTTGTTGGGGCTGCAGCCGACCCTGCGTCCGCCTCAACCTTCGGGGTTTAGGGTTTAGGGTTTAGGGTTTAGGGTTAGCTGCTCTGCACCTTCTAACCGCCTTCTTCTTTGGTTTTATATTCTTCGGAAGTCGTATCATACTCAAGCCCTGTGGTTTAGGGTTTAGGGTTTAGGGTTTAGGGTTTAGGGTTTGCGTTTACTGACACCAGCGGCGAGCCGTCCGCTACTCAGATGCTTCGGGTGTATATACAGCTTGTGAGGCCCCACACCTCTCTCTTCTCTTCTAGCTGCAACCCCTTTGCTGCTTTTGTTGCAGGACGTGCTTCAACAGCTTCCGTTGCTGCTGCTCCCGCTGCTGCTGCTGCTGCTGCTGCTGCTGCTTCAGATCGCTCTGGGGCTCTGCCTAGGGTTTCCTTCTGCACACAGCAACAGCGCTCGCTGCTGCTGTGTCAGAGAGTGCAGCAGCAGCAACACCAGCTGCTGCAGCAGCACTTGCTGCAGCAGAAGCAGCAGCAACAGCTGCAGCAGAAGCAGCAGCAACAGCTGCAGCAACAATACCTTCTGCTGCACACGCACACAAAAGGAAGGGCAGATAAGGCAACCGACGCAGCTAACAACAGCAACAGCAGCAGCAGCAGCAGCAGCAGCAACGGCACTGACAAAAGCAGCAGCAGCACCCAGGGCAGCAGCAGCAGCAGCAGCAGCAGCAGCAGCACGGAGCCTTCTGCAGCGAAAATGACACGACAGAGGAGGGTATACGGAGAAACGCAGTCCAAGGTACTAAACCCTAAACCCTAAACCCTAAATATCCGAGGTCGCCCAGTGGAACATAAAAAATGCGCATTTGACGGTCTAGGGTTTAGGGTTTAGGGCCTAGGGTTTTAGGGTTTAGGGTTTAGGGTTTGTCCCGTTGCGCTGTGCTTTGTGTCTTTCAGCATCAGCAACCCTCCAGTCTAAATTTTATGAAGTGAGACGCTCACGCTTTAGCGTTTAGGGTTTAGGGTTTAGGGTTTAGGGTTTAGGGTTTAGGGTTTGTGTGTTTCAAGGTGGGG
>NW_013549384.1:0-10299 GCF_000499425.1 Eimeria acervulina | reverse complement strand
GGCAGGGACAAGCTGGAGGCATTCCGTAAGTCTGCCTGCGCATGATGTTTCAATCACGTCTTGCACATTTTTGGGGACTGTCAGCCTTCCAACAAGAAGCCACACGGCAGGAATTCACGCTGGAGTGAGTTTCATTGCTTCTCACTTAGCGTAGTGCGAGCGCTCGGTTCGCTTGCTATGGCTTAAACCAGCTTCGTCTGCCGATAGTACAGGCAGCAGTTGGCGGCGATGTGGGAAGGTCGCATGTGTGGGCATCGTGGGATCGTGGGGGCTTTTTGTGCACGTCTACTGCAGCAGTTATGGGGGGCCTTCTCTGGGGTTGCTATCGTCCACTGTTTGCAAAAGAAAGTAAGCATATTCTGAAGGGATAGGTTTGTGTGCATGCGCAGCATTAAACAACGAAAAGGGCTTGTGGGAAGTGTGAAGCATGTGAGGGAAGTTTATCCTTTTGCCGCGGTTATGGGTAATGCCACGTCTCAGTTCGTAGGCGAACACATGTACATGGAGGTTATATGGAGTGGAGAGTGAAACCTGGGTGTATGTTAATTTGAGAGTGCTTTGCTTTGGTATCTGCTGGGGTGGGGCGGTTTGGAGCTGCCACATGCGTTTGAGAGTTAGTTTGACGGAGCAGGCGACCGCAGTGGATTAGTGAGGCAGTATACATGCAGCGCAAAGAATGGTGGGAGGAAGCTGCGACTACAAGGTGATGTGCGTCAAACGCTGAATAGTATTGGCGGCGATTACTTGTAATGGCGTTCGTTCGGCGGGTAGGGCGAAAAGCGAAAGATAGTTCGCGGCAGACGGCGCTTTTTAGCGAATTGTGCAAATACGTTTTAGATTTGGGCAAACGAGTGCAGAATGCGTAGTTCATTGTGTAGCTACTGGGTAGGGGTAGAGAAGGCGGAGCCCATAGTGAAGGCTGTTCTTGGCTTGCAAGTTTCGTTAAGCTGTTCTGCCTTCGCAAGTGGCGCGCTTTGTGAGGATACCACTGCACCCTACGATGTTGCAGGGCCATGGAGACTTCGACTTCAGCATCTCACTGCGGTGTCTGCATGGCATTGCAACATAGTAGGCATGGTGTCAGGCATTCCCCAGTATATCCAGGCGGGGAGGAAGCCCTGATTGTGCTTGCACGTGATGAGTCAAGCACGTCCCGGAAAATTTCGACTCACCGTGGGCTTGCAACAAGGAGTATTCCTAGAAGGGCGACCAATGCAGCCAGT
The DNA here is from genome assembly GCF_000499425.1 of Eimeria acervulina. NCBI lineage: Eukaryota > Apicomplexa > Conoidasida > Eucoccidiorida > Eimeriidae > Eimeria > Eimeria acervulina. The sequence continues at coordinate 9,076 of NW_013549384.1, read as the reverse complement.
TGCATCGTTTTGCAGCTGGCGTCTAGCGTGTGATCGGGTCACTTCCTCCGGACGGAATACGTTTCGTCTGCTGACAAGAGTATACGCCGTATTTGGTGGAGGCCTCCATGCATGAGCATCGTGCTGTTATGTCTGCTGGCGCCTGCTGTCGCAGTTCGGCAGGGCCTTTTGGACTTCCGATCGCGTTATGTTTTGGCCAGAAACAGTTTGCATACTGCGGAGTCAGAGTTGCGGGAATGCGCAGCGTTGAGTAACAAAAACGGTTTGCAGCAGGTCCGGAAAACGCGAAGCAAATTCATCCTCTTGGCGTGGTTATGGGCGCTGTTACCTTCTAGCTTGTAAGAGCAAGCATGGATATGCATGTCCATGCATGCGCTTTTGTGCAGCTGCAGAGTGAGGAAAGGCGAGCGTTTGTTTTTGTTTGAACGTGCTCATCTTTGGCATCTACTGGGGTGGGATGCTTTGGCGACGCGCTATGTTGCGACATGCGGCTGCGGGACAGCGTGTGGCATTACAAATAGCCTCACTGAATTAGTGAAGCCGTAGCAGCGCAGTACGTGGAAGGGGGCAACAGTGACGACGCGGTGACCAGTGCCTAGCATTAGTGAGGATGATCAGTTCACTTATGTATGGTGGTAGTTGTTCTGGGCAGAGCAGGACTAGCGAAAGGCTGACTGTCCGAGGGCGTGGCCAACACGTAGATAGCTAATACTCATGGTGGTTGCACGAAATAAGGCGAAACTCACAGCTCATTGTGTAACTACTGGTTAGCGCGAAAGGAATCGGAATCTGGAGTACAGAAGAGTGTCTCTTGTTTCGCGAGACTGCGTAAGCTGTTTTGTGCCCGGAGTCGGTGCACACGGATGAGTCACTGACGTTTGTTCGAGAGCAGGACTAGCCTTTCGCTAATCCTGCTCTCCCCATAACAACTACCATCATACGTAAGTGAGCTGATCAACCTCACTAATGCTAGGCACTGGTCACCGCGTCGTCACTGTTGCCCCCTTCCACGGCCAAAAGCACTCTTTGCTTTTGGCCTATTGCCCTGGTTGAACAGGAAACAGGCCCTTGGTCTAGGTGCATGTCGTGTTCCATGCACGTCCTGAACACCTTCGACTCTTGCTGGTCTTTAAACAAGGAAGGATTCGACACGGGAGCCACGTGCAGTCCGTTGCACTCTTTGCTTTTGGCCTATTGCCCTGATTGATTTCAGGTCTGTATGGCGATGCGGATATGCCCAGTACTTAGTGGAGAGCTACGGGACCTGCATATCTGAACATAATAGTGCTATTAAGTTTGTGTGCACTCGCCTACTGTTGCACTTAAGCGATGCCTTGTCAGGAGTTGGAATCGCTTGCTTTTTTTGCCAGAAAGTATGCGCATAATAAGGAAAAAATGCTCATCCTCTTGGCGCGACTATTCAAACCGTTAAAGTTCAGGGATTCCGATTGTAGGAACGGATGTGCACGTGCATGCGTGCAGATTTATGAAGCTTCAGTGGGAGCAGCGGATTGCAACTTCATAATCCTGCACGCATGCACATGCCTGTCCGTGCCTGCCTGACTTTGATTTGGGCGTGCTCTGTGCTTCTTCATACATAGGCGAGGTATTTCATCTTTGTGATCTGCGTTTGGTAAACAAGGTGTGACATTTCCAAGGATCTCAGTGAACTGGTGACGCTGGATATGTGCAGCGTAGCACGTGGCAAGACGCAGAAGCAACTACGTATTCGCCCGTCTCAAACGCTCAGTAGTTGACAGCTAGCCCTGTTATGTATGATGCTAGCTGTTATTCGGGGAACGGGAACCAGGCAGGGGAGGCAGCTGTCCACCGCGCTTCTAACGCAAATTGTGCGAATACTCATGGCGCTTGCACGAAAGAATGCAGACCACGAATCTCATGATACGCCTTTGGGTGGCACGAGAGAAAGCGAAGCCTGTTCTGTGGTCTGGCATCCCTCAAGTTACGATTGTGTTACTGGTGCTTGTTGGAGCCACGCACATTACAAGCTGTTCATAACACGCCAACATTGTAAGCAGAACTAAGCGGGAGGCATTCCCTTGGTCGCTACGCAGCTGAAGTTTTGAGTAAGTGTTGAATGCCTTCGATTCGCATCAGGATTTCAACAGGAAGCGATTCGGCAGGGGTGAATTATGCATGCAGCTGCATCGTATGCAGTTGGCGTGAAGTTTAAGATTGGTTCGGTAGCCCTGGTTGCAATCCGCTCCGTCTGTTGGAATATACGCTGCGTTGGTGGAGGACTAGCGCCTACCAGTTTGAGGATCGTATGGAAATGCAGTTTTAGTCCGCGCGATTACGGCTGCAGTAGTAGAGCGATGGGATCCCTTGCCGGTTTTGCCAGGGAGTAAGCACAAGATAGGGGGGCAAGCTGCGAAGGTCCAAAGCACAAAGCAACAAGAAAACTTTGCAGCAAGCCTGAAGCGCGCGAAGCAATATCATCCTCACGGCGCCATTTTGCGTAATGCCACTCTTCAGCTCGTATGGTGGCAGGCATGAACATGAACATGCATGAGGACAGATCTCGGGAATTGCAGTGGGAGAAGATGCGGGCGGTCGCTTTGCTTCAATGGTGCTATTCGTTGCTACCCACTGTACCAGGATGTGTCAGCGTAGTGATTTGGCTTGCGACACACAGGCTGGCATTGCAGACGACCGCCGTAAGTCGATGACATCGCATTTGTGTAGTGCAGTGCGTGGTAGGAGTCAGCAGCAACTATGCGGTGATTTGCATCAAACATCTGGTAGTATTCGCTGGTAGCCCAGTTAGGTATGATGACAGTGGATCTGCGGAGAAATGGATTAGTCGAGGGCAGACCTTACCGACAGCTTCTAGCGCGAACTGCAGAAATGCGCATGGCATTCGCACCAATCAACGCGAAGCTTGTAGTTCAGTATGCACCCGCTCAACGAAACCAGTAGGGAAGGCTAGTGCTTCTAGTTTGGCGAAATCCGTTAAGCTGTTCTGTGTTATGAGGAAGTGCAATTTGTGGATTTGTCTCTGAGTTCCGTTCGAGCCCGATACCTCACGGCAAAGTGTCCACAGCATCCCAACATAGTAGACACAGGCATGCGGAAGCACGCCTTCTGGTTGCACGCAGGTGACGGCTCTCGTAAGTCGTGGGAATTTTCGATTCTAGTCGGTCTTTCAACAAACAGCTATTCGACAGGGGCGACATATGCACCTAGCTGCGCCGCTTCGTAGTTGGCATAAGCTGGCAGTTGGCTCACTAGGCCCGGATTCGGTCTCCCGCCAGGACTATACGAAGTATTTGGTGGACGTATGCGAATGCCGTGCTTTTGGGTAGTTCGTCTGCCCGCGCGTACAACCGCGGCGTAGCGAAGTCTTCTCGGGCGTTTTGGCCAGGACGTACGCATACAATTAGAATCCAGAGGCTTTTCTCGGTGTGGCCATGGGTGCGTTTACACTTCCGGCATTCTGATGGCAAACATGGATGTGTATGTGCATGCGTGGCGATAGGTGGCGTCGCAGTGTGCGAAGCAGTGGCAGATTGCTTTGATTTAAGCCTGGCGCTGTTCGATGCGTAGTACTGCAAGTTGTTCCGTGTCTGCAGTATGCCTTTAAATGAGAGTGTGACATTAAAAATGACCTCCGGAAGCTGATGAGGCAATCTAGTTGCAGCGCATTGCTCGGTGAAGGCCAGCAGCGGCCACACGTTGATTCGTGCCAAACGCTCAACAGTATTATCGGGAGCTCGATAGTATGTGATGGTAGTTGTTCTAGAATGAAAGGGAATAATGGAGGGCCGGCTGCGGCCGAAGGCGCTTTTGATGCTAATCGTTCAAGGACGAGTGCCGTTGGCGCAAAGAAACACCTAGCCTGCGTCCCACTGCGTACTCATTGCACGAACTAAAGCATAACGCGTAGTGCAGAAGGGCGTTTGGCTTCGTGATATTCGTCATTCTGTTCTGTGCTCGGAGGAAGTGTCACCAATTTTCGTCTGAGCTTTGCACCCTACGGCAAACTGTGCAGAGAACTCCAACATAGTGGGCAGAGCAGAGCGGGCAGCAAGACATTGCCCAGCCTGCAGTTGATATTTCCCCTAGGTCTTGCACATATTGGGCTCCTATGAGTTTTTCCAACAAGCAAAGATTCGGCAAGAACGCCTCGTGCCGCCAGCTGCACCCTTTTGCACTTGGAATAATGCTTGCACTGGGTTCGGATACCCTGGTTGAAGTGAACTCCGCTTGGCCTAGGAGGATAGGCTGTATTTGTTGGAGACCTAGGGGACATGCATGCTTACATATCGTGATGTTATGCAATTGGTGTGCGCGTCTCTGCGGCCGTGGTTTGGCGAACCTTTCTGTGGGAACGCGGGTGCTGCTTTGGCCAGGGTGTATGAGCTTAATATGGAGCCAACGCAATGTAGATGCAGAGCTTTAAACTGCAAGAACACTTTCTAGCAAGTTCTGAACACAACCAAGCTTTTCTTCCTGGTGCCTGTTTGGCTATTGTTGCATCTCAGCTTGTACGATAAGAGGCAAAGAAATTTATGTGCTCAAGTCTTCATGAAATTGCATTGTGTGAAATGAAGTAGGCACGTGTTTTGATTTGAGCGCGCTCTTTGTTCGTCTCCATTGGGGCAGCGTGTTTCGACGCAGGGAGATGCGTGTGTGAGGGTCTAACATTACAAGCGGCATCAGTGAATTGGTGACGGAGTGGTTTGCAACGCATTGCGCAGGAGGCAGCAGCGAGTATATGCTGACTCGCGCCAAACGCTCTGTAGCGTCGACGACCAGCTCGGATATGTTTGATGGTAACTGTTGGGCGGCGAACGAGCTAAGCGGAGTGCGGGCCATTGCCGACGGCGCCGAAAACCAAACGCTGCAATTACTCACGGCATTTGCAGAAGAAACGCAGAACCCGTAGCTCACTGCCCAGTTCTTGACTAGAAACAAAATGGAGCAGAACCAGCGGTTGGCGATATTAGGTAAGTCTTTTGTGCCCACGGTATACGCAATATATAAGTGTGTCACTGGCTATCGTTCGAACACGGCATACCACGGCAAGACCATTATCGTGAAGTGCTCATAACACTCCACGATAATGGTCGGAGGCATCCAGGCAGCATTATCACCGTTGGCATGCATGTGATGTTTCCGCGCGCCTCAGACGTTTTCGATTCTCCTTGATCTTCCAACAAGAAGCGATTCGGCAAGGAGGGCGCATCAAGCCGGCTGCATCATTTTGCAGTTGATATCAAGTTCCGCTTGGCTTGCTTGCCCTGGATAGAAGCAGGTTTATCTACCGATAAGAGTATAGGGAGCCTTTGGCGTGGAGCTAGAGGAGCACCGTGGGGGTACACAGTTTGTGTTTTCTCCCCTATGGCCGTGGTGTAGCGAAGCTTTCTCTGGAGTTACGATCGAGCGCTGCTTTGCACAGGGCGTACGCACGTAGTCATGAATTCAATTTTCTTCTGTGCCGTTATGAGTATTGTTGTGCTTCAGGCATTCTGGGGACAGGCATGGCTGTTTATGTAGATGAGTGTACATGTAAAAGTTGCAGTCTGAGAAGTTCGAAATCGTTCTGCTTTAACGTCCATGCCTGCGGCACCTACTGAAACCAGGTATTTGACGGTTACCAACTGAATTCGCGAGATACAGTGAACCATCAAAAACTGCTTTAGTGAAATCGTTGGCGAAAGGCCAAATTTTATATGATTGTAGTTTTGCGGACAACGGGACTAGCGAGGGCGGGCAGCAGCCGAGGGCGCAGCGAACTCAGATTCATTACGCTTGTGCAAAAGGCCGTCAAACTCCTAGCTCGTTGCGTAGCAATCGAATAACACAAAAGAAAGTGGAGCCCGCGATGCAGCGGGGTATTGCTGGTTCGGCTAGATTAGTTCAGCTGTTTTGTGCTTGGAGTAGATGCAATGTACCAATGCGTTACTGAGTTTTTGTTCGAGCTCAAGATCTCAGCAAAGTATATTTCGCACCCCAATACCGAAAAAACGAGCTTTCTTTCGGTCTGCTTGCGCGTGATATGTCAAGCAGCGTTTGGAGATTTTCGATTCTCGTTGTTCTACCAGCAATACGCGACGTGATAAGAGCGCACCGTGCACCGTATAGCCGTATCATATCGTAGCTGATAAAAGGCTTGCGCTTGGCTCGCCGGCCCTGGATGAGGGCAGCTCCGTCTGCCGATGAAAACACTAAGCTGCCAGTGTTGCGTGGGTGGGAAACGTTAATTAACAAGAAAGGTTTGCAAAAAGTCTGAAATACACGAACCAAATTTATTTTTTTGGCACGCTTTGGACTGCTACGTTTCAGCATGGATGCAAGCAATTATGGGGATTAATGGGTATGCAGGTTTATGGAACTGCAATGCGAAGCCCGTGCGTTTGTTTTTATTTACGGGTGCGGCTGCTTGGTGTCTATTTTGGCAGGATATTTCGGCGCCGTGGTACGCGTTTACGAGACAGCGTGTTGCATTGCAAACAACCTTAGTGATCGACGAGACAGTATCCGTGCAACGCAGTGGGTTGTAGGAGCGCACAGCGACTAGGCAGTGACCTGCGTCGAACGGTGAGCAGGTTTGACGGGCAGGTATGCATCGAAGAATAGTGAAGGGCAGGCCGCGGCCGACTGCACATCGCGAATAGTCACTGAACCAGTAGATCACTGTGAAGATACTGAGTTAAAGAGGAAGCGGGACGCGTAGTGCAGGGGAAGGTTTCTAGTTTGACCAGATGCCTTTAGCTGTTTTATGTTTTGGAGGTGCAGTTGATGCATGTAACTGATTTTCATTCAAGATGGGCATATCACGGTAAACTATTTACACTATTCCAAAATAGTGAACAGGGCCGAAAGGGAAGCAGGCCATCAGTCTACACTCATGTGCTGTTTCAAACATGTCTTTAAAATTTTTGATTTCCCATAGTCTTTCAATAAGAAGCGATTGGACACTGGCGTGCCGAGCAGCTAGTAGCATCGCTTTGCAACTGGCTATGGGATTTTGCTTGGTTCGCCTCCACGTTATGAAAGCAGCTCCATCTACCGATAGGAATATACGCGCTTTTGCGAATCTGCATGTGAATATCTCCGGGTTGTGCAGTTTGTGTTTACGCTCGTGCGGCCTCGCTCTGCCTTGCATAGGGCGTACGCGATTAGAAACGAGCTCACTTTTCTCTTGATGCAGTCATGCAAACCGTTATGTGTCAGGCATTCTCACGACGGGCATAGTTGCGTGTGGACATGCGTACAGATAAATGGAGTTGCAGTGTGATGAGAAGCGGAGGGGCTGTTCTACTACCGCTCTTTTTTGGCATCTTCTGGTGCAGGGCTTTTCCGCATTGTGATATGGCTTGCTAGACAATGCTTGACATTACACACGACCTCAGTGGATCGGCGAAACAGCATATATACTGCAATACGTGGGCGAATTTAGCAGCGAGTTGGCGGTTGTTTGCATAAAACGCACGCAGGATTGACGGCGGGGTCCGTTATGAATGGTGTCAATTGTTCTACGAAGAACGGGAATAACAGAGGGCTGGCCGCGGCAGACAGCGCCCCTAAAGCGGATTGTGCAAGTACGGAACTCGTCTACACGGCAGAAAGCAGAGTCCTTACCTCATTCTGCAGTCAATGGGTGGCAGGAAAGAAAGAGGAACCCGCACTGCAGGCAGGTGTTTCTCGCTCGGCGGGATGCTTTGTGTTCAGGGTAGCTGCAATTTATGAAATGTTTCCTGAGGTTTGTTCAACGCCGGCAGGCCCTTCGTATGCAGCGCTCCAACCTAGTACGCATAGACACATGGAAAGCGGGCCCTCAATCTGCACGCCTGGAAAGCTTTCCAGAAGCCTTCCAACAAGGCGTAATTTGGCGTTGGCGCCCCATGCACCCATTTGCAGTTCGCATACAGCTCTTACTGATTCCGCTTGCTTTGAGTAACAGCAGTTTCGTCTGCCGGCAGACGTAGCAAGGCTTGTTGTGATCGCTTGCTCTTTGGGCCAGGAAGTATGTGCCAGCGGACCTCCCGGCGCTCCCTGCAGCGCATGTCTAGCCCGCTAGCAGATGCAGCTAGAACAGGAACAGCTGTAGCAAGTCTTTAGCTAACGAATCAAATTTGTCCTGCCGGAGCAGTTATTGGTACTGTTGCATTTAAGCTAGTATGGGACCAAAAACGGATAGTGCAGAAATGGAGTTCATTGTGTTGGCAGCGTGCCCCGCTGTATCTGCTGGGGCATTGTGTTTTGGAGCTGCGATATGCTGCTGCGAGACAGAGTGTGACATTACGAACCACATGCGGGAATCGGCGACTCAGTATGTGGCCAGCGCAATGTAGGATAGCAGGCAGCCGCGAGTAGGTGGCGTTTTGTTTCAAGCGTTTAGTGGTGCTGGCGGTCAGCTCGCCTGTGTACGGTCGCGTTGGCGTATGGAGAACGCAACTGGCGAAGGCCAGGCCGCGGCCGAGAGCACGACCAGCACGAACTGTGCCTATCCGCGTGGGGGTCGCACAGAATAAGGTTGATGTCTCGGCGCAGGCCGGTGCGTTGGATTGGTTCAGATTTATTAGGCTGTTGCGTTACCGGAATGTGTTTATGAATGCGCCACCGATATTCATTTCTGCTATCAGTATCGAGACGAGATGCTCAAAGCACCTTTCAATAATCATTATAAGCGAACGTTATACAACGCACTGCGGTTTATGTGCGGTAGAGATTCCTAACCTCATCCGCACTTTCGATTCTCGTTGCCAACAAGAATCGACTCATCAAGGACGACCACCTAGCCAGTTGCACTCCCCTGCGTTGGGTATTAGGTCTGCGGTGGATGCTTGTACCTGGCCAAAATCAACCACGTTTTACCGACAGGAAGGTATGCGGATTTCTTTTCGCTCTTCACAGCTGGAACCTGTAAGTGTACGCACCGTGGGTTTCTGCAATTTCCGTACTCGTGTCCACGCACGCGGTGCCCCGAAGCATTTGTCGCCGTTGTGATCGCTTGGTTTGCTGACCAGGAGGTATGCACGTATTAAGGAGCCAGACGGCCGTAAATGCGACCCATGCAGCAGGTAGAGCAGTTTGTAGCTACTCTAAA
>NW_013549385.1:0-10424 GCF_000499425.1 Eimeria acervulina | reverse complement strand
TACATGTGTATGTATGAGACTTTCGCGGTGTTAAGGATGCATCGAAAGGAGGCTTGGTTTTGCTTACTTGTGGAGTTTCCTCTCTGCACGAAGTGAAGTGGGGAATGCTGCATCTTACGGACGGTGCCTCCTAGCCTTTTCAGCCACATGGAAGCAGGGCGAGAGGCTAGTGGCAATTAAAGTGGAACCATTGTATCAAATTCCAAAACGTGAAGCAGAACTTGGCGAGGGGTTCCGTCACACTGCGGTCCACGCAGTCTTACTCTACACAGTGGAGGACCTGAAAATGAGATTGATGTGCTCGATTCCTCCACGTGGTTCGCGAGGAGTCTCATTCTCGTTCGCTGGGTGTGCCCTCTCTTCGGTGTTAGCTGAGGCATCTGTCTTCTTACACAGCATTGCCCTACTTCCAGGCTGCTTTTGTAGAGCCTTGTCTTTTGAAATGCGTGAGGTTCAGGGAGCGTAGCGTTCTTTTGGAAGACATTTCACGAATTCAATCTAGACATAGGCCTTCACTTTGTCAAGGGAGTCTCCGAAATACTGCGTGGGCTAGTTTATGGATTTTGGGCGTTCAACCAGGGGAACTGCTTAAAAATGCACAGACAATCTGCCGGGAGGAAACTTCTAAAAGTAGCAACCTCATGTGGGACTCGAAGCTACGTGGACGACTATCCCACGGTTATCGACAGGTGCGTGCAACCGTAACGGCGCACATGATAAGCTGAAGGACCTACAAATCAAGTTCGCCATTTCATTATTTTTTTCTTTAACAAAAAGCTTGGACCCACAGAAAACATGGGATCTTTATTGACAAACGCATCCAGTGGGGACAATACTCCTTTGCGCAGATAGCAGGCTTTGAAACTTCACACAACCACCGGCATGCAAGGAAAATTTAGTCATCTACACATCCTTGTAAACAGTTCACTAAAAAGAAGTGAAGAAGCTGGTTACTTTGGTCCCCGGCAGGAATGAGGAAGTCACAGGGAACCTCAACGAACATAGCATGATGTAGGTTGGACGCTCCAATATGAGTAGGCTACAAGGGACTCTTCCCTATATGTAGGCAATGGCTCAGCGTTACCCCGTATAGTTGATCCAGCTCACTTACGCTGTGCTGTCCGCGTAGCGTTGATACCACGAAATATCTGCCACTGCAAAGCGCTAACGGTGTTGAGGAGATGCAATTAATTCCCATAGCGACCAGCATATGAGGTAATAAGGCGACAACTGTGGTCCTTATACGCAAATATGTCGCCGATTCTATCTTCCCATTTCAACTGCCCAGTTGGTAGAGACTATGTCGGTTGTTTCTGACGGTAGGTAGTCCCCAGTAGGCACTTTGTAGCACTACATCGGTTGTTGCCGAGAGTTGGTGGGCACCATTAGACATTGTGGATCGAATGCGCATGCCCGGGACAATCAGTATACGCGTATTGACAAATAGAAGTTCATAGTCTACATGAAGGGCTTTGCGCTCCCATCTTGCACAAGTAAATGCCCGTGGGGGGCTCTGTAGAAATAGCACGTATTGGGACATCCTACCAAAATGCAGACTCTTCGGATTAAAGGCACCCACTTAACTTCGCTCCTACCGTATATACCACCCCACTGCACGTCAAAAGAAGGCATCCTAACAGCACTGCAGGGAAATGCGACTTCTCTCTCCTTATAATGCACATAAAGCGCCCAGACTACATGATGAAAATGGAATATGTAAATCCCCTACTGCATAATTCGCAAGCAAAGCCCCCTTCCATAATCAGTATATAACACTCTACTCCAAAACACGGCAAAAAGCCACGACGGCAACAGTAGGCTGCAGATTTGTCCATGGCCTTGGTATTTGAGCGATCCATTCCACTCTCGGTTTCCTCACAATGAAGCTCGAGTTAACGCTTCACTGCGTTAGCCAATGATCTTCCCCTAAGCCAGGCTCAGAAACTTTCGTAGCTGACAAGAAAAAGAGAACCACACGTACATCAGCACTGAAAATGATCTGCCTACACAGTGGCTGATAGCTGGAAGAAACGTGGAAGTATAATTTGTTCTCCTGAAACTTACCAGAGACCTCGAGTAGAACTCTCCCAATGCAGGGCACAGTTGGTGGCTTTTGGAACCTAAAAAGCAACCGAGTTGTTTCCCCTTCAGGTACTGCAACCACATCACCACATGATTGCATACTCAAGTTTCCCTGTGTATGTAAAATAAGATGCACAAGGCATTTAAATTAGCGGTTGTACACAGTGGAAGAAAGTGCTATGCGGTGGGTGGCCACAGAGCTGTACCGTCTGTTCGACCTTTTCTGTAATGCGCTCACTGCTATTCTCTTTAGCTCCTGCGATCAACTTCGTGATCATCTCTTCAGTTACACAAGCCACGTCGCGTGCAAACTGAGCGCACACAAGTGAGGTGTCACAAAGTAGTGCTGAAGTGGCGTGCGTGTATGACCACGTGCTTTCCAAGTGCGCGCGTAGCTACAGGATGGGGAGGATGTTGCTTGTCTGACGTGAAGAGAGCTCCAGTCAAACCCATCCGGGTAAAATGCCCTTGGCCGCGGATCTGGTACACCCACATCATTGATGGTCTGAACGCACCCGGACGCACTCTCGTGATTGCCTGCTCGTGGTCTTAACCGCAAGCTAGGTTTCTGGAGGAAAGTAGTCCGGGAAAGCGGTGAAAACCAAGTTACTCACGCTTTCAATAATCGTTATGACTATTTTTAAGCTGCCGGTGCCATCACGTAGCGTATATTTGGCGTGAAACTGCTCTGCAGGACGTTCAAAGCATTGTAGACGCAGAAACGCAGGGGCTGAATTGTAAGTGGTAGCCATTCACCAAGGAAGCATACATATGTACGGGACACGAACTGCTTAGAACTGTTGTCAACTGGCTGGACGTTCCGAAGTCGCGTTGAGTTGTTAAAATCGTATTTGATTATTAATGTGGCGGTTGGATTACCGCTGCGTGAGTCCCCGTGGGGGTGGCAAATATCCTTTGCAGTCTCTTGCATCTTCCACAACGTCCTTCGCAACGATTCGTAACCCTGCAACTTGCAGAGCAGGCGGACACCAACAGCTATGTGTGGAAGGCCCGCAGTTTCCCTTTTACCCAACTAAACAACAAGCCCGAACCTGAATATGCGTGCCCTTTGTTGTCTATTTACGACCGCACTTTGGATGTGCCGCTTGCACCCGAAGGTAGACATTAGGTTGTACCCCATACGTACTCTTCCAAGCCTAGGAAAGGGATAGTATTGGTTGGGGTACATATAATGCGGGGAATGAAAAACTCCAGTCTGCACATCAGTTTCGTGTTGAACCCGTCGCCTTGTAGCACGCTGATTGCTTGCTTGATCAGCAGTACCACCTGAATCGGCAGCAGATGTGGAAGGCCTCGGAGGAGGGTTTTCGAACGTTTTGTAGCCTTTTCCACCTGATCTGCGCCCCGTAGGTGAAGAGAATGAGGACCGCAACCTGTTAAAGAAAGATCCTCCGCCCCTTTGCGAACCACGTCGTCCCACTGCGGTCCCTGTCATGCAGGGGCCTCCCTCTTCGTCGAAAACCTGCGAAGAATGCAGAAAGACAGTGAAGAGCATGAAACGTCAGATCCACTCTGTCGAAAAAAGCGCTGCTACATCTACTGTGCGTAAATAGCCTTACACGTTGCAGCAGGGGTTGCCTCTCTCCATCATCCCAGTCGCCACCTCCTTCTGCCAACATTCTTACAGATGCCTCCGCGCGATTGGGTAATCGTACTGTACATTTCACAACAAGGAAGATCAGGGCAGTAGCGAAAGCCGCCCACAGTGCAGTGCGCCAAGTGGCACTTTGCCCGCGAATTCGCCGACTATGTGGGTCGCGTTGGACTGCATTTTCGGTTTGCAACGAACGACCAGCTCGTCGAGTGAGAGCATCCAAAAGCCCGGAATCAACCCATGCTGCTTCCATTGTTCGTCCATGAGGTACGCACGCAGGTCGGCCTATTGTGCTCGTAACCCCACACCGGCGGGCCAACTAGCCTGAACAGCTGCAATGCACACCGAAAGGCAGACATCTGCACGACCTTGCCGTTGCACAGTGGTGCAAGACAGCCCAATTATGCAAGGCCAATGAACAAAGTTTTCCTTGTGCTCCCATACGGTGTAACTGGGGGCCGGGCATCAGGGTAAATAAAGGTAAAGGTGGTTACCCTTGCCATATTCTACCACTACTCACATTCAATGGTGTCTCCAAACTCGCTTCCGGATGCCAGAAGGGTTCTCAACACGTTTTAAGCAACTGGCAATTACGTCGCACATGGACCCACACGATATCTGTAGGCATGCAACTTCAATGGTTCCCATTTGCCTCCATTTCAAAAAATCTCGTTCCTTTGTGGAAAACATGGAGTAACATTAAAACAGGAGTGGCCGCCGCGGCGACGAGAAAGGGATCGCACTCCCGAGTGCTGGCGCACTGCCCGCGCGAGCGGTCAGTTGTAGGACAGCAAACGAAATACCCAAAGGTTCCAACATTTTGCTAAGTAGTAAAGATATACAAGTTACGGCACACTTGGTTTTGTTGCTGTTGAACTCCGCACAACAATTCTAGTGTGGGAACTTCCTAGTGTTGCTGCGTTGTTGATGTTGCTGCTGCCTTCTTGGCAGAAGGATATCGCTCCCCCCACTACTGGTTACAGAGACAGTATTCATTCTCCGTCGGAAGTTGATACATGCATTTCTACTTGTCGTGATAGGCGGCCACTGAGGGAAAAGCACGTATTTATCAACTTCCTGCAGTATTAATGACTGCATCAAAAGCGGGCTTGGGTGTAGCTGCATTTCGGGTTGCCCGATTGTTGCGTGCACCCAACCATAGCACGGCAGCTAAGCTCAATTGTGCATTTCACTCCCTAATAGCGAATTCACTGCTTGGAACGTATTCCAAGGTGTCTAACCCATAATTCTTGACAAAATTTCGGTCTTTTTCTGCTCTCAAATAGTGGAGTTTGGAGAGGACCTAGCCCCTGGCGGGGAGGCTAGGCTCTGGGGGAGAGGCTACGAACGGATGGGCAACTCGCCGCATTGGAACGACCACCGAATCCGCTTGTCATATGGCTGGGAATGTTTCCATGGCAAAAACAAAATATGAAGAGCGTATCTGCTTATACGGACTGTCCAAATATATAGGGGAGCCCGATGTGTGAGCAGTTGAGTATTTTCCCTTGCTTCTTTGGAGGTGTACATTAGTCTACAAATGCACCGGAAGAATTACAGTTGCTACTAGCATGCTGTTTATGGCAGTGGGAGGAACGAACTTGACTGCTGTGTCTATGCAATAGAACCACTTTCCCTTGTCACGTTTCCTAGCGTGTTTCGGGCAAGTGGTACTCGAAGCCTTGCCATATGCGGTGCAACGTTGGTTTGGTTGTAAGTCGGCAAGGAAACAGGCTCTGGCGGAGTCAAGAAATCCAAAATAAGGAACGTGTTAGATACAGAGCTACGAGAAGCACCAGTCGGTGGCGAACAGAAGTCAATATGAACTTTTATATCAACGGTTCATAGTATTGCCGTTCATTGGAGATTGGCCATCCGTTACTGGAAGTACCAGCCACTAACGAGCACAATTCTAACCTTTGGCAAAGAGCTGTTATATCGATGGTTCATAGAGATGAAATAGAACGGTTCTGCCAATCGCCTTAGCAATAAACTATGATGTTGGACTATACACGCTACTCCTGCCCGGAAAACGAATGAGAAGGGAGGACATGCAGCAGCCAGCAAAGGTAGCACTCAGAGAACGAGGGGGACTAGAAATGGAGCTTATTTGCTTTCTTCGTAACAAAGAAGGCCACATGATTCAATGTTACAGTGGAAGCGATGGGCCAAAGGGACTGGACGACAAGGACATTGAGCTGCTCCGCCAGGAGAGAACTGAAGGCGAGGAAACGGCTGACGTGCAGCCTAAATTGGCGAGCAAATCAACCCTTGAAGTCAGATTTAGCATCAGCTTGCGACGAGCTGACGTGCAGGTGTTAACCTTCCCCGTCACAGGAAATGTGGAGGAGATCATCCTGTTATCACTAAAGTATCTTCTACTCGTTAGGCGTCCTGTTCACCACGCACCATGCGGAGCAGTGACGGGACCGACAGAGGTGACAACCCCACCTACAGACCGACCTCGAGTCAACTGTGTGCTTTTCCAAGCTCATTGCAATGGCAGGAGCTGCTGGAGATAATTGACACAGACTCGGATACAGATATGATGTTTGAAGTTACGGCGGAGGGGTATAAACCTAGCTGCCTATTCGCTAGAGCAGTCTCAGTGGCTACATCTCGCTTACGGCAGATAGAACTGGGTGGCCTATGTAAAAACTTGAGCTTCAAATGCGGCATCAACGCAGTAGTGGGCCACGTTACCACGGTTTGGCAACTCTATGCTGGACCATTGCACCAAGGTATAATCCTAGACTGCCCGGGGCTGGCTCAGTAGAGGGCACGCATGATTCCTCCAGAAAATGCTGTTGCAGCAGATGTGCTGGGAATCACTGGAAGAGTCCAGCGCTCAGCGGGCCCAACAGCATCTGCAGGCTCTGGAGTAAGGAAGGGGGATTCAATGTTTCACAAAGAAAGGAGTGAGAAGACTTCAACAATTCTTTTCACTCCTTTCTTTGTGAAACATAAACAAGGTGAAGAACCGCTTCCGGAAACGACAATGAAGTGCATGGAATCCGGCGCGATTGCGCCGAACATAGCAATTTTGGGGAGTTCAACTGTATTATCACACGAGGAAGACAAGAGTGGGCACAGTGAAAGAAATCGTTTTCTGGGGAATTACAGAACAGAACAAAAGCTTGGGGGACTGGCCATGCGCTGCGCACCCAATGCACCTCCTATAACTCACTTCGTGTAGTGCACAAGCACTACAATGGTCGTTGGACCTGTAGACGTCCATCCGGCAGAGATAGTACAAATAATATACTCTATGAAATAAAGCAAGTCACGGTAGACAGGAAATCAGGCCATCAGGCTAAGAGTACTCGGCAGCTACCCAGGGTCTGGGGCTAGATGTGAAATTGAACTGCAGTGGAATCGCTGACCCACAAGGGGCCCGCATCGGAAGAAGAATTATTAGTACTCTCCGTCCGTTAGGAAGATTGGCTCCCTATTAAGAATACTAGACTGTTCGTTTGATATTTAACGGCAATTTAAGGGTTATGCGCTGAATGTACCATGTATGCATCGAGTGTGCACCTAAGTAGTTATTCAAAGGACCCAAAAATAGTGGCAGCTGCTAGCAGTGTTCAACATACTCCTGGAGCAGGAATGAGTTGGCGTTCGAAGCTACAGGCTATCCCGACTCGTTGGAGAGGGAATCGGCAAGCAAGCAAACAAATTACTATTAAAGGGAAAACTTCCACTGCACACTACCTGGTTGGGGCGCAATCGGATGCTGGAGATGAAAAAGAATGGAAGGCGGTGCATGCGGGTGGGCTTCAAGTCCTCAACAAAATCATGGTAAAGCGAGTGTTCCCGTTGCGTCCAGGAGAGGAGAGGCTACTTGAGGCCAGCAGTTGCAAACTGGCGCGTATGCCATTTGAACAGGTGACTGCAACAGCCGAGTCGCTCTGGCAGGCAATCACGATTACTTGGGGCCAAGATGCTCGGTATGCATGCGCAACGTACTTGGCTTTGTCCGAAATCTCCAGGAGTAGTTGCAGCACAGGTAGAGTGCGCTGATACTGCAACTTGAGAAACAGTGCATCGTGAATGCACTAAAGCGCTTGCTTTCCATGCAACCAACTAGCTTTGTAGGGCTTTGTATCTCTACAGGGGGAATAACAGCGCCTCTGGCGAAGATAGGGGACATTGGTAGGCTGCCGTTTCTCCTGTATACTCTCGCGGAAGATCAGAAGTTCTTCGGTATCTCACCCTACCGAAGGAACATCACTGGATCTCTTCCCTTCCCCGTTTGTCGTACAAGCCTACTCAGGAAGCACGCGCAACACATTTGGAGAGACATCAATGAAGCAGTTGCCAGAAACCTCTCCAACGGCCTGGTGGTGTACCCATTTTCGGCAAACGCTTCTGCTAAAAAACTGATGCCAGTGACACCGTTGCTGGGGAAATGGTATGGACAATCCAAAGACTTCCGAAATTCTTTAAGTAGTCGCCTGTTACCCGCACGGCTCCACACAAACAGATCAGAAACGTCCGGAACGCGAAAGAAATTTTACGCCGTATGGGGTGGAGAACAAGAACGTGTCAATAGTGCTTATATGGCAGGCATTTCCTTGCCCAAACAAATATTCGACCCATGATACCTAAAGAAGGTTGTTCATTGTTCTCCCAACCGAGTCAGCACCCTGCTACCACCACAGAAAGCCCGTAATTTTCCTCTTATTTTATCGCATATATTGCGTAGATGCGCTTCGACCATCTTGTTCCTTCTTCTCAGGCAGTTTTCGCAAGTCACCGTAATGCTTGGAACTACGGCAATAGCACAACAAGTGAAACGCCGCGTGTAGGGCAAACGCACTACAATGGTATGCAAACTCGACATACAGCGGTCTATCCGGCAGAGCGAAAACAAGCAATATATTCTTAGGAATAAATCAAGCCACTTTAGAGCGGAAAACACGCCATCAGGGTAAGAGGGCTCGCCCACTACCAAGGGTATGGTGAGACGGGCTTTGTACTAGAGGCGTTGACCCGCAAGGGGCCAGCATGAGCAGAATTATTATTACTCTTCCTTCTTTAGGAAAAGTGGACTGGCATATGGCATAAAGACAGTTCTTTGAGAATCAGGGTTATATTATGAACAAAACGCTTAGGGTAGCTTTTTCTAATTGAGTGTGCACCTAGTAGGTATGCATAAGGCAGATGAAGTAAAAGCAACAAAGAGCGCTGTTCACTACACCGCTTGGCCTCACCTTTCAAGCTGCCCAAAGCGTGGCCTGTCTGATGCTGGTACTTAGGTTTGCTTTTAAGGCTGGCTGCTGAGTGCCGAGTAAATGATTAACAATTGCCACTTGTTTAGCATGGTCTTTTAGGAAAATCTACTTGTAGGAAGGCAGAAACCACAATTTTGGGGGATTCGACAAAAATACCACCTGAAGACCAGCAGGAACAACTGGGCTGTGCTCTGGAATTAAGTGTGTATACAACTTCGGCTCGAGTTGCAGATACAATACCGCCTGCTGCAAGTTTTTCTACCCTCAGCGGTGGATGATTGGGATTCAACATAACAGTGGTGTCGGAGTTCAGCTCCTGGTTTGTGCGTAGGATGCATCTACCATGCAATGAATACGGACGTCCTGCCCGCAAGGTCAGCCCGGTGCTCCAAAGAATCACCAGATACCAAGTGTAACTGCCCTGGAAAACTGCAGCAACGTCACTGCACAAAAAGGCATCCGGAGGGAATTGGGATACTGGGCAATTGTAACGGCGTGCAGATATCACAAAAAGGAGTGTATCATGCACAGTGCACAGAAGACCAACCCAACTGGGTTTGTGAATAGTGCATGCGCGATCTTACCTGCTCTCCTTGATTCAGCGGGGGCACAAACAAACCTGGGCGGGAGCACAACAGATTAGTCTTAGGCTGCGTATCATTTGTTTGCAGTTGCTTTGTCACGAGTGGTGACAACAAGCCTGGGCGTGCATGCTACAGGTAAACTTCGGGCTGCGTACAGCGTACAGTCTCTGCTTGCAGTTGCCTTGTCACTAGTATAGAGCCATCCACATCTCTTTGTGTAAGTGGGCTTTGGCTTTGATGACGATTCACCAGTGATGCGCTCCATTCCTTCAGCCTGCGGCTACCTCCCCGCAGCCGGTGACGGCACGTTTACCGTTTCGTAGCGGTTGGGGTTGGACTTCGATTTTGAGGTGTTCTGAAGCCGCGTCAAGTGTGTTTCATAGCTGTGCGTTTCTGCTTGTTGGTCTCGTTAAGGTTCGGAAGAATGGCAGGAAGGGGCTTCGGTCAGCTCACGCTTGCTGTGGGAAAGCTGCAACGGGTCCGTGAGCCCCGCATTGGAGGGAGCGTCAATGATACTGCTGCTTCCATGAGCGTAACACCACCCGTAAATACTCCCAATATGCGCATCACTCTCCCGTTGGTTTCTATTACTTTTGGCTGCTATAGGGTGTTCCCGGTATGAACCAATCTGGCGCTCTCCGTTTTCCTTTGTGCGCTTGTCATCTTCTTGGCGCTTCGCATGAAGAACCTGGCCTCAGCGCATGAAAGTGTATGCTATTTGGGGGAGCAAGAGGAGGGAGGATGCTCAAGGGTCCGTCAGAGGTCGGTGTATGTATCGATGCGCGTGCGCAGGTTGGTTAGTGACAGCTACATGTGTATGTATGAGACTTTCGCGGTGTTAAGGATGCATCGAAAGGAGGCTTGGTTTTGCTTACTTGTGGAGTTTCCTCTCTGCACGAAGTGAAG
>NW_013549386.1:0-10257 GCF_000499425.1 Eimeria acervulina | reverse complement strand
CAGATAGACAGAGACAGAGAGACAGGTAGGAGACAGACAGAAAGAGACAGAGACAGAGAGTAAGAGACAGATAGACAGAGACAGAGAGACAGGTAGGAGACAGACAGAAAGAGACAGAGACAGAGAGACAGAGGCTCTCCTCCTTGTTCTTCTCTGTGTTCATCACCGCAATAGGAGACAGCTTTCTCTGTCTGTCTCCCTCTCTGTTAAAAGGAGACAGCTCTGTCTGTTTGTTTAAAGGAGACAGCTCTGTCTCTTTGTTTAAAGGAGACAGCTCTGTCTCTTTGTTTAAAGGAGACAGCTGTTTCTTCTTCACCTAGACAGCTGTCTCTCTATCTCTATCTAAGGGGGCTCCTTCTCTCTCTAAAGGAGACATCTTCCCTCTCTATCTAAAAGAGACAAACCTCTCCCTCTCTAAAGCAGACAGCTGTCTCTTCGTTTATATAGACGGCTCTGTCTGTCTCTGTCTCTGTCTCTGTCTCCGTCTCTGTCTCCGTCTCTGTCTCTGTCTCTCTCTCTCTCTCTGTCTCTGTCTCCCTAGAGGAGACAGTTGGTTTGTAGAGGGACAGCGGGGTCTCTTCTAATTATGCAGCTGTCTCCTTTCTTTAATAAAACTCTTTATATCTGTTTAAAAGAAAGACTTGTCTCTTTCTAAGGGAGATAGCTGTCTAGAGGAGCAGCTACCTCCCATCTAAGGAGACAGTAGGCGAAAGGAGACAGCTGTCTCTCTTAGAAGGAGACAGCTGTCTCCCTCTCTATATCTAACAAGCAAACGGAGACCCCACAACGCCAAACCCCTCTTTGTCTTTAATTTCTTTGTCTTCCCCTTCATTAACACAACATAAACCCAAGGGGGCCCCCGACAAGACCTCAAAGACAACTCAGGGGGCCCCCAACAAGACCTCAAAAGACAGCTCAGGGGGCCCCCCTAGGATCCCCAAACAACTCGCTTGCCCCTACTCCCTGTCTCTCTTCTTTCTTCTTTCTTGCTGTCTCTAATGCTTCACGCGCCTCTTCTGCTAATACCCTGTAATCCAAAGGGTACTGCATGGAGGCCCCTCGGGGGGCCCCCATGGGGGCCCCCTCACCTGTGGGGGCCCCCAAGAGGGGCCCCTGGGCCAGACGTGCAGATGAGTCAAACCAGAGGGGCCCCCTTGCAGGAGGCGAGGGTCTCCTCAGGGGTAGGGGGGCCCCTGGGGGCCCCTGAGTCTCCCTGGTGAATGAAGGGGAGGGGTAGGAGGGGGCCCCCCTTGACAGATAAGACCAAGAAGGGGGCCCCTCATCTTCGCTATCTGTAGATCTGCAACTGTGTAACATTAAACCCTCGTCGTCGGGGGGCCCCCCGGGGTATCCCCCGGGGCCCCCTACCTGGTCTTGTAACTCCTCTACAGATGCAGGGGGCCTCAGGGGAGCCCCTCTCAATCGCGTACACTCCCTCTGCTGTGGCGTGAGGCTGCGGGGGGGCCCCAATACTGCTGCTGCTGCTGCTGTGGGGGCCCCTGCAGCCTCAGCAGTCATCGAGGGCTCTTGACTCTGCTGCTGCTGCACTCCGTCAGCGGGGCCCCTGTTGGGGCCCCTAGGGGTAGGGGGGCCCCTGGGGGTCAGGGGGACCCCGTAGGGGGCCCCCCTAGGGGTATAGGGGCCCCCAGTAACGAGGTGAGAGAGGAAGCCGTTGAAGTCTAAAGGCAACGCCAGGGCCCCCAAAAGGGCATGGGGGGCCCCTTGCTTTAGAGCGCACATCTCCGTGTACACCTGAGATATCTGCTCTCTTATTTCTTTCCTGAAGGCAGCAGAAGCAGCAGCAACAGCAGCAAAAGCAGCAATAATGAGCGCGCAACAGCAGCAGCAACAGAAACCATGAGACACTTGAGCCTATGCAGTGTACGTACACCCCAAATATACGTTCAGCAAACGCAGCAACAACACCAGCAGCAGCAGAGCAAGAGGGGCAGCAGCCGCTGCTGTACTGTTGCTGCTGTGCTCTTGCCGCTGTGCTGTTGCTGCTGCTGTTTCTGCTGCTGCTGCTGCTGCTGCAGCAGCAGCAGGTAGGGCCCCCCTAACCTGGTAGTGGCCAGGGCTTCTGCCAGGAAGGAGTACTGAGCTTCCCCAAGAGACCCCAAAAGCACCACCTGCATCAAACCCTAAACCCTAAACCCTAAACCCTAAACCCTAAACCCTTGTTCATTTGGTCCTACACTGTAGGGAATGCCAGCAGATTAGCCATCCCTTGCGCCCGTAGAAAACCCTAAACAGCTAAACCCTAAACCCTAAATCCTAAACCCTAGGCCTACTTCTGTTGCCGCCTGGTTATGCTGTCCTCTTCTTGGGGCCTCTTCTGCTACTTCAGACCCAGGGGCCCCCAGGGGGCCCCCTATTCTCGTTGCGAGGGCCCCCAACTCTATGATGCGTCTTCCTGCTGCTATAAGTCTCATCAGGGGGCGCAGCAGCGAGGACACTCGCAGCCAGCACCTCCTGAGGAAGCAACAAACCCTAAACCCTAAACCCTAAACCCTCCGTCCCCCCGCAACAGCAAACGCGGGCTATCCCAATCGACGCTAATAAACCCTAAACCCTAAACCCTAAACCCTAAACCTCCATGCAGCCCTTAAAAACGGAGGCCTCATCCTTCACCTCACCCTCCCAAAGCTGTCCCCAGGGACGTCTAGTGGAGAATACCAGGTTTAGGGTTTAGGGTTTAGGGTTTAGGGTTTACGAGGCAAGCTGGGTTAGGCAGTTGCTGTGGATAAGGCGGATCTCTTCGAAGTCCCTCCGCGCCTTCGCCGCCTCTTCTACTTCAGCGAAGACAGGCTGCGCGCAAACCACCAAACCCTAAACCCTAAACCCTAATCATCTTTCTCGCTGCACTTGAAGACTTCTCAGAATGCCGCAGACGAATCTGCAGAGACCCTCAACGAAGGGGCCCCCGAGAACCCTGGGGCCCCCCTGAACCCCTTTAAGGCCAGTGCAGGCCCTGTCGGGGCCCCTAGGACCCTTGATAGAATCTTGTGGCCCTTTGGGGGCCCCTTATGGGCCCCTAATGACCCTTATGGGGCCCCCAGAGCCTTTTAGGGCCCTTTAGGGGCCCCTAGTGACCCTTATGGGGCCCCCAGGACTCTCTTAGGGCCCTGTGGGGGCCCTTTGAATACCCTTAAAGGGCCCCAAAGGACCGTTAAGGGCCCCACCCTTTCAAGACTCCCAGGATCGCCTAAGGGCCCCAATGCACACGTGGGCCCTATTACAGTTCTTTAGGGAACCCCTTTAGGGTTCTTTGGGGGCCCCTTAGGGGCCCCTTTAGGGTTCATTGGGGGCCCTATTAGGGTTCTTTGGGGGCCCTATTAGGGTTCTTTGGGGGCCCTTTGGGGGCCCCTAAAAGGCTCTTTGGGGGCCCTTTGGGGGCCCTTTGGGGGCCCTTTGGAAGCCCCTTCAAGGGTCATTGAGGGCCCTTTGGGGGCCCCTAAAGGGACCCTTATAAGGCCTCCAAAGAGCCCCTTTAGGGTCTGTAGGGGCCCCCCTTATTTGTGTGTCTGTATACTGACCGCAATAGCGTAGTAGTGAAAATATTTAGAAATGGAGGAGACATAAAAAGATAGCTCCGCTCGCGCAGCCCAGAGGTGCGCAGACACCGCGTGAGGAGACACCGGAGATGCAGATACACCTGAAGAACTTGAAGAAAAATGAAAAGCAGAAGAAGACCTCCGGGCGTAGGACCTACAAACAAAACAACAAAAGAAAATAAAGCCAAAAGAAATGAAGAGGAGACAGAATAAAAATCAAACAACGAAAGGAGACAGAATAAAAAAGAAAAAGGAGACAAATAAAATGAAGAGAAAGGAGACAGAATAAAAAAGAAAAAAACAAAAAGAAGAAAAAGGAGACAAAATAAAAAGAAGAAAAAGGAGACAAAATTAAAAAGGAGACAGACGAAAGAGAAAAGAAGAGAAAGGAGACAGAATTAAAAAGGAGACAGAAGAAAAAGAAGAAAAAGGAGACAGAATAAAAAAAAGAAAAGGAGACAAAATAAAATAAGGAGAAAGGAGACAAAATAAAATGAAAGAAAAGGAGACAGAATTAAAAGTGGAAGCGAAAGGGAGACAGAAGAAAGAGAAGAGACAGACAAAGGAGACAGAAGAAAGAGAAGGGGATAAACAAAATAAATACAAAGACAAGCATAAGAAAGGAGACAAAGAGAGACACAGAGCGAGACGGCCGACAGAGAAGAGACAGAGACCAGCAGCAAGAAGCAGAGACACCCGAGTAAGAAAGAGAAAAGAAGAGACAACAAAAACAGAAGATATAAAAAGAAAATAAGAAAGAAAATAAAACAATTGTACTCAGCATTAAACATAAAACCTACTTCCTTAGAAAACACCCCCGCCGCCACAGCTGCTGCAAATCGACCTCAAGGGCCCTGCAGCAGCAGCAACAGCAGCAGCAGCAGCAGCAACAGCAACAGAAGCAATAAGAACAGCAGCGACAAGAACAGCAGCACCTATATGCGTCGCGGACCTCTCCCTCTCTCTCCATTTGCTGCTGCAGTTCTGCTGCGTGCAAGGGTTTAGGGTTTAGGGTTTGGTTTACCTGAGCTGCAGCAGCAAAGAGAAGAGAGCATTATATGTATCAATCTCAGCATCACTCAGCAGCAAAGGAAGAGGCCAGCTGCTGTTCTGGAGCTCGAGCTGCAGCCTGGGCATGAAAGCCTCTACAGGCTTCCCCTCTAAAGACAAGTGCTGCTGCTGCTGCTGCTGCTGCAGTCCTCGCAGCTGCAGCGGAGGCGGCTGCGCTTCGTGCTGCCATACGCTGACGCGAATACACCTGAGGACAAACAGCATCAGCAACAGCAGCAGCAGCAGCAGCACCAACCATAGCAGCAGCAGCAGCACCAATACCACCGCAAACGCCACCTCCGGCAGCGGAAGCGCATGCAACAGCAGCAGCAACAGCAACAGCAGCAGCAACAGAAGCAGCAACAGGACCAGAAACAGCAGCAGCAACAGCAGCAGCAAAAGCAGCAGCAAAAGCAGCAGCAACAGCAGCAGCAACAGCAGCAGCAACAGGAGAGACGGTTTGCTTTGAGCCTCACCAGTCACTGGCCTCAAATGTCGGAGGGGAAGACAGCATATAGGGCCCTGCAGCAGCAGCAGAAGCAGCAGCAGCAACAACACTAACAGCACCAGCAACAATACTAGCACCAGCAACACCAGCAGCAGCAACACCAGCAGCAACGGCATTGCAGGCGCCGACTACAATAGAAAACAGACTGGCAGCAGCAGCAGCTGCAGCGGCAGCAGCAGCAGCAGCAGCAGCAGCTGTTGCTGCACCTAGGGTAGAGGCTTCTCCTCTTTGCAGCTGACGGTGTTGATGCCTCAGGGGCAGCGAGAAGAGCCTAAAGGTGAGGCAGGAGACAGACAAACAAACAAATTAATAAAATAAACAAATTTAAAGAGTAAATAAATTAAACAAAAGAAATAAGAAGAGCAGCAACTAGCAGCAAAGACAAAACTCATACAGTATTTGATGCAGCAGCAGAAATACAAACACATCAAACCCTCATTAAGACAGAAGCAGCAGCAACAATTAGAGCTGCAGCAGCAGAAGCAGCAATAGCAGCAGCAGCATCAGCTGCATCAGCAACAGCAGCTGCAGGAGCATTAGCAATAGCAGCTACAGCAACAGCAGCAACTTCAGCCACAACAGCAGCTGCAGCAGCAGAAGCCGCAGCGACAGCAGCAGCAACAGCAGCGGAAGGTCCGTACCCGACGTATGCTGCTCCTAGCCTAAGGGATATGAGGCTGCTGAGCTGCAAACAGATAAACACCACTCACACTCTCTGCTGCTGCCGCTGCTGTTGCTGCTGCTGCTGCACTTGCTGCTGCAGCTGCTGAATTTGTAAGGGTTTAGGGTTTAGGGTTTACGCTGGGCAATAGTAAGGGACGTCTGAGGATTTGAAGGGAGGCTAACGAGAAGAACAGCAGCAACAGCAGCAGCAGCAACAGCAGAAACAGCATCAGAGGCAGCAGCGGCAGCAGTAGCAGCAGCAGCAAAAAAAGCAGCAACAGCGGCAAAGGCACCCAAACCAGCAGCAGCAGCAGCAGCAGCAGCAGCAGCAAGGCGTTGTGTGCCTCACTTCAAAGCCCAGCATCTCCAGCAGCGGCGCGGGCCCTCCGGCAGCGCGAAGGGACCCCAGGAGCTTCTGCTGCTGCTGCTGCTGCTGCTGCTGCTGCGGTGTTCCCCTTGCTGCTGTAACCCGCAGACGCTCCCTTTCTAAGGAGTAATCAACCCTGCAGCAAACCCACACAAACGAAAGAGACACAAGAAAATAAATAGCAGCAGTAAGAGCAGCAGAAGCAGCTACGTCGTCACAGAAACAGCAGCAGCACCACTACAAGGCAGAAGCAGCTGCAGCAAGAGAAGCCGCAGCACGAAACGCAGCAGCAAAAAGAGCAGCAGCAACTGCAAATGCAGCTGCAGCAGCATTTGCAGAGCGGCAGCAAAGGAAGCAGCGCAAGGGCCGTAGGAAGAGCAGCAGCTGCACGAGCAGGAGCACCTGCAACAGCAGCAGCAAGGCAGCAGCAGCAGCAGCAGCAGCAGCAGCAACAGCAGCAGCATACTCAACAAAGACCTCCTCAGTATCGAGGCGAGCGTTTAAAGGGAGAGGCCAATGCATGCAGCCTCTTCGTAGGAGAAGAACCTGTGGGGTGCTGCTGCTGCAAGAAGCAGAAGCTGCTGCTGCTGCAGCAGAGAGGGGCCCCCCATCCCTTGCTGCTGCTCGATGTGGAGGCCCCCCAGGGAGGGCCCAAGGGTGAGCAGGAAGCCGCAGCAGATGCTGCTGCTGTTGCTGCTGCTGCTGATGCTGCTGCTGAAGGAAGACAAAAGAAGCAGCAGCTGCATGCGAGGCCTCATCATGCAGCACGTCGCGTTCAAACTGAGAGGCAAGGGCGCCCGCACCTGTACAGACACCACAAGACAACTGCAGCAGCAGCAACTGCAGCAGCAGCACGTGCAGCAGCAGCAACTGCAGCAATCACAGCAGCAGCAACGACAGCTGTATGCTGTCGCCTGACGGCTGCATCATCATTGGACAAAGGCAGCAGCAGCAGCAGCGCAAGCAGCAACGGCAGCATCAGCTACAGCAACAGCAGCAGCAGCAGCAGCAGCAAGCAGCACCTAGCAGCAGATCTGCTTCGAGGGTAAGAACGGGCCCCGGTCCCTGCTGAGGGTTTTGAGTTACCCCAAGGCGAAATTCCAAGGCCATGCAATCCCCTGCACACCGAACCCTAAACCCTAAACCCTAAACCCTAAACCCTAGTCCTGAACCCCAACCCTAAACCCCACGCCCCGACCGTAAACCCTAAACCCTAAACCCTAAACACTACAGCTGAACCTCAACAAACGTCAACTTTTCGCGGCGGCATCAAGAGTATACATGGGCTGTTGCGTTTTAGGGTTTAGGGTTTAGGGTTTAGGGTTTAGGGTTTAGGGTTTACCAAGGGAAGGCCAAAATAAATCACAGGGGCCCCCAGGAGCTTGACATGAGTTGCTGCTAGCGAGAGGGTGGCTGTCTCTAAAAGAGATAGGGGGTTTGCTGCTCTGCAGCACAAGAACAAGGCAAGCCCCAACGCCTTCGGGGGTCCCCTGGGGGGCCCCTGAGGGTACACCCGAGGGGCCCCCTAGCGGTGGCTGCAGCCGGAATTGGAAGGCGTGCTGCAGCAAACAGTCAACAGAGAGAGGGGGGCCCCTATATATATATATATACATTTATAAATAATATATATATATATATATACATACATGTATAGATATAATGAATAGATAAACAGAACAACAAATAAATAAGAAATAAACACGCAGATATATACATAAATATAAATATATAAATATATAAATATAAATATATAAATATATAAATATATAAATATATAGATATATAAATATATAAATATAAATATATAAAAATATATAAATATATAAAAATATATACATATATAAAAATATATAAATATATAAATATATAAATATATAAATATATAAAGATGTAAATATATAAATATAAAAGTATATTTATATATAAATATATAAATATAAATATATAAATATAAAAGTATATAAATATATAAATATAAATATATAAAGATGTAAAATGAATAAAAGACAAACAAAAAATTCAAAGAATGAAGGGAGCAGACAGAGATGATAGAATAAACAAATAAATAAATAAATAAATAAATAAATAAATAAATAAACAAATTAATTAATTAATTAACCCAACACAAACCTTAAACCCATGCCTCATCAGCTGCCGCTCCGGGTGCAGCGCCGCTCCAAGGAGATATTCTTCTGCAACAGAGGGGCCCCCAGGGGGCCCCCCAGGGTTTGAACAGCGACAGAAGACGATATCACCATCTTCGAATCTGTACACAAACCCTAAACCCTAAACCCTAAACCCTAAACCCTCATATGCAGATGCTGAGATGAAGATATCAAATTAACCCCCCAAACCACCAACCCCAGCAACCCCATCAAAAATATCATCACTAGCAGCAGCAGCAGCAGCAGCAGCAGCAGCAGCAGCAGCAGCATTATCATTACTAGCAACAGCATCATCATCATCAGCAGCAGCAGCAGCATCATCATCATCACTAGCAGCAGCAGCATCATATGCAGCATCAGCAGCAGCATCATATGCAGCATCAGCAGCAGCATCTGCAGCAGCAGCAGCATCAGCATCAGCAGCAGCACCTAGCCTTTCCTCTGAAGACGAGGTCAGCCTCTTGAAGAACTTTTTCTTTAATAAAACCAACAGAAGGACGTGCTGCAGCACCAGCAGCTCTGACTGCAAACCCTAAGCACTGCAGGAAGGGCTCCACCAGCGAGCTCTTCACTTCTCCCGCAGGGGGCCCCCCAAGAGGCCCCCCTAGGGGCCCCCCAAGGGGGCCCCCAAGGGGGCCCCCACCCCCCACTGCCACCAACGCTGCACCTAATGGGGCCCCTTGTGTCGCTATTGACTGAGCAGGTTCACTGTCTCCCCCTGAGGAGACAGAGGCAAATATATATATATATATATATATATACATATATATACAAACATGTATATATATATATAGATATATATTAATATCAGGTGAAGAGGGACAGGGGGAAAGCGAGAAATATATGTGTGACTAGAAAGAGATTGAAGAGAGATTGGGGGGCCCCTCGAGAAAAGTCAGGGGGCCCCTATGATGGGGGGCCCCTTACCTTGTGTAGCCAGTTGCTGCTGCTGCCGGGGTGTACGTACACCTGTCTGAGGGGCCCCTCGTGCTGCTGCTGGTGCTGCTGCAGCAGCAGCCGCACCACCACCACCGGCAGCAGCAGCAGCAGCAAACTTTGGATTTGCTTGTGCTGCTGCACCTGCCCAGAGGCCCCGAACCCGCAGTGATAGGGGGCCCCCAGGGGGCCCCCATCGATCAGCCCAGGGGCCCCCTAAGAAGCGACGGCTGCTCTCCAAGAAAATAGTAAAAAATAAACCTGTAGACAACACTAAACCCTAAACCCTAAACCCTAAACCCTAAACCCTAAACCCTAAACCCTAAACCCTAAACCCTAAGCTGAAAGAGGGAAAGGAGACCCGAGAGAGAAGAGAGGAGACAACAAACGAAGCGGAGACGGAGACAGACAGACAAAAGAGAGACATAAGAGAGAGACAGAGAGACAGAGAGACAGAGAGACAGAGACAGACAAAGAGAGATAGAGAGAGAGAGAGAGAGACAGAGATAGAGACAGAGAGAGAGAGAGAGAGAGAGAGAGAGAGACAGAGACAGACAGAGAGACAGACAGAGACAAAAGAGACAGAGACAGAAAAAGAAAGATAGAGAGACACACAAGAAGAAGGAGACAGTGCAGCAGATGGTAGCAGCAAATATCCACACAACAGCAAAACAAACAAAACAAACAAAACAAACAAAACAGAGAGAAGGAGACAGATATAAAGAAGACAGAAGAGACAAGAAGAAGGAGACAGCAAAAGGCATGGAGACAGAGAGACAGCCAAAAGAGAGAAGAGAGCAAACAAAGACAAACAGAAGTCAGAGACAAGAAGAGAATCAAAGGCAGCCGCATGCAAACAAACAACAACAAAGAAAGAAGGAGACAGACAGACATTAGAAAAAGACAGAGAAAGGAGACACAAAGAGACACAGAGAGACACAAACAGCAAACAGCAGGAGAGACAGAGAGAAAGTAAAAGAATCTGTCTCTTTCCTCTGTTTCTCTCTCTGTCCG
>NW_013549387.1:0-9112 GCF_000499425.1 Eimeria acervulina | reverse complement strand
AAGGAGACAGACAAAAAGGAGAAAGGAGATAAACAAAAAGGAGACAGCAAAGAGACAAACAAGAGATAAGAAAGAGACTAAAAGGAGTCAAAAAGAGACAAAAGGAGACAAAAAGAGACAAAAGGAGACAGTTAAAAGGAGACAGAAGGGAGATAGAAAGGAGACAGATAAAAGGAGACAGAAAGGGACAAAAGGAGACAACAGATACTGTAGAAAGGAGACAGTAGACAGGAGACAAAAAGAGGCAAAGGGAGACAAGAGGAGACAGTGAAAAGGAGACAAAAGGAGACAGTGAAAAGGAGACAGAGGGAAGCAATAGAAGACAAGAGGAGACAGTTGAAAGGAGACAAGAGGAGACATGAGGAGACAGTTAAAAAGAGACAAGAGGAGACAAAAGGAGACAGTGAAAAGGAGACAAGAGGAGACAAGAGAAGACAATTAAAAGGAGACAAAAGGAGACAGTTAAAAGGAGACAGTAAAAAGGAGACAAAAGGAGACAGTGAAAAGGAGACAGCACCATATTAGGTCTCCACATAGCTTCGCAGATGACAGTGAAAAGGAGACAGCACCATATTAGGTCTCCACATAGCTTCGCAGATGCCAGCCAGTTGTTCTTTAGCAGTGCCGCCTGCAATAAAGTCGTGAGCTTTGCATGCAGCCCCGATACAATCGAAGCCCGCTAGAAAAGGAGTATTATTATTAGTCTCTGACTCCAGACCAGCGACAACAGGAGACACAAAGAAGGGTGCGAAGCGTCGCTCATATAACATTGAAGATATCAAAGAGGAGACACTTGAAGGAGACAGTACACGCAAGTCTTCGCGAAGAGACAGCAAATTGCACCGAAATTGCAGCTCCTTCTGCCTGCATGCACACAAACAAATACACAAAAAAAGACAGCTAAAGGAGACACATATAAACACACTGAGAAGATATCATTAAAGGAGACAGATACAAACAATTAGAGGCAATAATATAAAAGGAGACAGATACAAAATAGTAGAGACAATAACATACAAGGAGACACATATAAACAAATAGAGACAATCAAATAAAAGGAGACAGATATACAAACACGCGAGAAAGTGAAGAAAAATGAATAAGGAGGCTACTAAACCCTAAACCCTAAACCCTAAACCCTCACGGCCGACCCTAAAACCCGCCATAGCAAAGCCCTAACGCTCTCCTCAAGCCCTACTCCTCAAGCCCTAGAAACCCTAAACCCTAAACCCTAAACCCTAAACCCTGAACCCTAGGCCCTAAACCATAAGCTCTCAGGCTCTAGACCCTAAACCCTAAACCCTAAACCACAAATCGTAGACCCTAAACCCTCGAAAATCAGCTAGACCCTAGAAACCGTAAACCCTAGAAACCCTAAACCCTAAACCCTACGAAATATCTAAACCTAAAGACCTATAAACCCTAAACACTACAAACCCCTAAGACCCTCAGAACAATAAATATGCTGTGTAGTTATCTGCTTAATGTATAAGAATAAAGAGATGTTATGCTGCGGTGTATACGCACATGGTCTGTACATCTGTTGCAAGCCCCGGAAAGGCAACAAAACATTTGCTGCTCAGGCGGAAGCACTTATTAAACTCATTGCTGATTGTGTTGAAGCGGTTGATGCCGAGACGCCGATCTGCTGCTATCCCTACGCACTCAGACCCTGTCATTGCAACCACCGCGCTGCCGTTGTACTCATCCTGCACCAGCAGCAGCAGCAGCAGCAGCAGCAGCAGCAGATACACAGAAGAACCAGGCATTCATTAGCAATTGCGGCCATTGAAGGAGACAGCGCAAACCGAAGCCTGCTGCTGTTAATCCTGCGATATCTGCTTCTGCTGCTGTTGTTGTTGCTGTTGTTGTTGCTGCTGCTGCTGCTGCTGCTGCTCTCGGTTGGGTCTCTGTGATGCGCTGCTTACCATCGTCAGGTGTATGTACAGCGCGCTCCTCAACTAAGTGTTATTCACTCTGCACGTCTCCCAGACGTGCAAGCAGCAGCTGCTGCTGCTACTGTTGCTGCTGTTGTTGCTGTTGTTGCTGCTGCTGCCGCCGCCGCCCAAACTGCAGCAGCAAACGCTGCTTCAAGAACTGGTGAGGGGCCGGCTCTGCTGCAGAAAGGAGACAGCAAGAAATGCTAGCAGCTTTCTAAGGCCCTTCTACAAGGAACAGCAGCACAACCAACCAGCCCCAAGCTGCTGCTGCTGTCGCCGCTGCTGCTGCTGCTGCTGCTGCTGCCGCGGGGTGTAGGCAGCAAGCAAGGCGAGAGTAAGCGAGGGAGGAGGTAGAGGGATCGCACAGAGCTTCTACTGCTCAGAGAGAATGTTAGCTCTGCTTCTTAAGTAGCAGCAGCAGCAGCAGCAGCAGCAAGAGCAGCAGCAGCAGCAGCAGCGGCGGCTACGGGACTGGTGCCGACAGGGGGGGCTCGTCCAGCGTTTCTTCTGGAAGAGTGTGTGTTTATTCTTTTATTTAATTTAAATTAATTATATTATTAAATATTAATTAATTGGATTATACACCAAGCAAATACCTCGAGATGCTGCTGCTGTTTATATAATACACCGCGCGGTGTACGTACACCTCACGACATGCAGCAGCAGCAGCCTGCAGATACAGCAGCAGTCTCCCTAAAGAACAGCGAAAACCCCACATTAAATAAGTAAATTATTATATTTCAATTGCTATTTAGTATCTCTTGCTGCTGCAACAGCAGCAGCAACTCAGAGTCTTCTGCTGTGGGAGGGGGGGAGGGGGGCAGGAGCATGCATTTAGGGTATACGTACACCGCAGCTGCAGATACACCTGAACGTATATTAATTAAAAGGAGGCGGTGCGGCTGCTGACAGACAAGAGACACGTCATCTCCTCTGCTCTGCAAACAACCCGAAAAGGGGGCCCCGATTAAACCCTAAGGGTAGTAGGGCGTTCAGCCCTTATGAACTTGCTGCAGCTAGCTAGCTAGCTAGCTAGCTAGCTAGCTGATTGGGGGACTATAAAGCGTGGTAGCTAACGAGCTATCGTATGGGGCAGCTGTGCATAGCCTGGCGGTGGGGAGATCCCCGCAGCAGCAAGCAGAGACAAAAGGAGACACTTCGCAGCCCTCAACTGTCTCCTTTTTAATAAATATAAACGCAAACTCTTCTCTATAACAATATTATAATATCATTATATTATTATACTATTAGGGTTTGGTTTTAAAAGGAGTGCGGCACCCAGACACACCAGCCAATAAGATACGAGGGGGGCCCCCAAGGGTACAACGGGGGCCCCTTGAATTAATAGGGGGGGCCCCTGGTATTATAAGGGGCCCCCCTGATATTATAAGGGGGCCCCCTGATATTATATGGGGGCCCCATAACTATGAAAGGGCCCCTTTGCTGCCTTCTGTTGATTTAGCAAAGGGCCCAGAGGAGACAGTCAGGGTCCTGCTGTCTCCTTTTGTACACCAGTAGTTTGTTTATATCCTCTCTAAGGGTAAGTAGGGCCCTCAATGACTTTGGGGCTGCCTGGCGCATGCATGTATGCATGCATGCATACGTGCATGCACGCGGTGTGAACGTCAGTGGAGACACCAGAGACAGAGACAAGAAGGAGACAGGAGACAGTTGGCTGCCTAAGGGCAAGTAGCTAGCTAGCTAGCTAGCCAGCTAGCCACCTACCTGGGAAGGGAGACAGTGCCCCACATATGCCTCTATTGTTTTCTGTTGCTGGAGATAAGGGGTGCTGCTGCTGCTCTAGCAAATAAACAAAAGGAGACAGAGTGAGGCTTCATATTATATATGACTCCAAGGAGACACCCGAATCAAACCCTAGGAAGAGGCAGAGACCCCCAACAGAGAAGGAGACAAACAGAGACAAAAACAAATAGACAAAAGATAGAGTTCAAGCAAAGAAGGAGACAAACAAAGCCACTTAAGAGCAACCTAAACCCCCTAGCATCGCTGCCCCAGCCTTATATACCCAGCGGGGGGCCCCCTGGGGCCCCTCCCTCCCCAGGTCATGATGGGGCCCCTGGGGCCCCCCCTGCGGATAAGGGGCCCCAGGAGGCCCCCTCCTGCGCTGCGTTGTGCTGCATGCTATCAGGGGGCCCTTGAAGCAGGGGCCCCCAGGGGCCCCTCAACCACCGCCTGTCAACCCTTATACTACTCAAACCGGGGGGCCCCCATAGAAGGGGCCCCTTGACCTCAGGGGGCCCCCCTATGCAACCGAAACAGAATAAGGGGCACCCTTGAATCCCTGGAGGCCCTCCGGGAGCCCCGGGGGGCCCCCTATCCCGTGTGTCCCTGGGGGCCCTGCTGATTGGGGGGGCCCCCTCAGCTCTGAGGGGCCCCCTTGAACCCTTGGGGCCCCCTTGAGCTCACGGGGCCCCCCTTAAACTCTTGAAGCCCCCCTTTAACTCGGGGGACCCCCTTGAACCCTTGGGGCCCCTTGAACCCCTGGGGGCCCTCCAGGGGCCCCCTTTAACTTGGGGGCCCCCTTGAACCCTTGGGGCCACTTAAACCCCTGGGGGCCCTCCTGGGGCCCCTGGGGCCCCCTTGAGCTCGGGGGGCCCTCTTGAACCGTTGGGGCCCCCTTTAACTCGGGGGGCCCCCCATGAGGTGGAGGTAGTTGTTGAGGTTGTTTA
Organism: Eimeria acervulina; assembly: GCF_000499425.1. Lineage (NCBI taxonomy): Eukaryota > Apicomplexa > Conoidasida > Eucoccidiorida > Eimeriidae > Eimeria > Eimeria acervulina. The sequence goes on along the minus strand of NW_013549387.1, from coordinate 4,482 downwards.
TGATTAGTTTATTGAATAGTGCAGGAGGTGAAGCCACCGTAGCGGCGCCTCCTGCAGCAGCAGCACCAGCGCCTCTCTGGGGGTCTTCTTCTTCTCAACCCATCCTACAAACCCAGCAGAAAGATATTTAAAGAATAAATATAAAACTATACCCCAGCACCAAACAAACAGACATGCGCATGCATGCATGCATGCATGCATGCAAGTGGGGCGGCCTTGAGGTAGCAGCAGCAGCAGAAGCAGCAGCAGCAGCAGGAGCAAGAGAAGCAGCAGCAGGAGAAACAGCAACAGCAGCAGCAGGCTGACCTCTAGTCCTTCTGCTAGGGTGTAGGCGAGCACGTCGTCTGCCTCTGTCTCTGCTGTAGCAGGGCCTCTGTAGCGGGGTGTCTGCTCTCCGCCTCCCCATGAAGCAAGCATTGAACGAAATGAAGAAGTGCTGCCTCCTGCACTGGTGCTCTGTGCTGCTGTTAACTCACGCCTGCAGCAGCAGCAGCAACAATAACAACAGCAGCAGCAATAGCAGCAGCAGCAGCAGCAACACCAGCAGGAATAGCAACAGCGGCACCTCTACAATACTCCCGAGTAACGGCAGCCAAGCGATGCTGCTATCGATGCAGCAGCACCATCAACAGCAGCAGCAGCAGCAGCAGCAGCAGCAGCAGCAACCGCTGCTGCTGCTGCTGCTGCTTTTCTTTAAGAAGAACAACTGGTTACCTCTCCGCCTCCAGAGTGCTGCAGCGCTGCTTGAGGCCATCAATGAGAAGCGCCTGCTGCTTCAACGTACGCTGCTGGGCCTGCGCACAAACCCTAAACCCTAAACCCTAAACCCTAGACCCTAAATCCTAAGCTCTAAACCCTACTTTCTAACAGCTATTCCCTGCCCTAACTCCTAACTCCCACACCCTATCCCGCAGACGCCAAAGCGCAACCCCTAAACCCTAAACCCTAAACCCTAAACCCTCATCATAAGAAAGCGCAGCAGCAGCAGGGCCCCTGCTGCTGCTTCTGCTGCTGCTGCTGCATCCGTAGGAGGAGACAGGAGCTCGAGGGAAGGGGGCCCCACACCTGTGCCTGTAGGGCGAGGGTTTCTCTTTGTTTATCTAACTGCTGCAACCGCAAGCACTCTCTCTCTGCTGCATGCAGAGACAAACGCGTCCGAGCTAGCTGCTCCTCCGTTTGCTGCTTCTCCTGCTGCAGCTGCTGCATGCACTCAGACCTGCAGCACACAAACCAAACAAACAGCAGATACCCCTCCCTACTCTTGCTGCAGCAGTTGCTGCTGCTGTGGCTGCTGCTGCTGCTGCTACTGTTGCCGCTGCTGCTGTGCTGCTGCTGCTGCTGCTGCTGCTGCTGCAGTTACGCTTGTTGCAGTTGTTCTTGTGCATGATCGAGGGCAGCAAGGAGTTTGCGTATGGCGGCGGAGACAGTCCCTGTGAGGCTCTTCTTGTCTTCTTCTTGTCTGCATAGCAGCACAACAAACTCTGTTATACTTTGTATTTATTTATAGCCTTTTTGCAGTGTACACGCAGCTGTATAACCCCTAAAGGGCCCCCTATGAACTGCCTCGTTGAGGGCCCCTACATACATCGTAGGGGGCCCCAAAGGGGGCCCCCGGGTGTCTCCTGGGTGCCCCTAAGTGTCTCCTAGGGCCCCCAAGTGTCTATCTCCTGGGGGCCCCCAAAGTGTCTCCTGGGGGCCCCCAAAGTGTCTCCTGGGGGCCCCCTAAGTGTCTCCTGGGGGCCCCCTAAGTGTCTCCTGGGGGCCCCCTAAGTGTCTCCTGGGGGGCCGCACCCCCCGCTGCGGGTGTCTCTTAGGGCCCCTCAAGTGTCTCCTGGGGGGCCCCCAAGTGTCTCCTAGGGCCCCGCAAGTGTCTCCTTGTGGCGTTTTGTATGCATTTTTTGTATGTTAATGTTTATTATTATTTCTACTAGGTGCATAGTTTGTTGATTAATTAAAATATATTAAATATAGTTTAAAGTATATATAAAATATATTTTATATATAGAGCTTACTGGTGAGAAGGAGACGAAGACGAAGAGACAAAGCGTGACAAAAGTGTCTCCATCTCTAAGAAGAATGTCCGCTGCTCATCTGTCTCCCTCGCCTTCTCCTCCAGGGCCTCTTTCAGCTTTTTGTTTATTTGCTCCCGCACATCTAATCAACAAACTCGCAACAACACCGCCATTAGGGCTTAGGGTTTAGGCTTTAGGGTTTAGAGGCTTGGGGTTAGGGTTTATTAGGGGTTAGCGGTTAGGGTTTAGGGTTTAACGGCTAGGGTTTAGGCTTTAAGGTTTAAAAGTTACAACATAAAAGTTAGGGTTTACGGCTTGGTGGCTATGGAAGGATAGGATTTAGGGTTTAGGGTTTAGGGTTTAGGGTTTAGGGTTTAGGGTTTAGGATTTGTACTGGCGTACCCAACTCTTCTTGGAGGGCTAAGGCATTCAAAGAGGGCCCCTGAGGGGCCCCCCCCCCTTGCCGGCCTGAGCGCAATGATAAATTATACACAACAGCAAATATAATAAATTTGCTGCTGCTGCTGCTGTTGTTGCTGTTGCTGCTCCTGCTGCTGCTGGGGCCTGTGGAGATGGTGGTGGTGCTGCTGCTGCACCAACACATGCTTCAGGTGTTGCTGCTGCTGAACTGCCCTTGTTGTAGCAGCTGCCGCTGTAGCAGCAGCTGCTGCTGCAGCAACAGCTCTTGCTGCAGCATCGGGTGACTCTGCTGCAGTAGCCTGTTGCTCCGGCAGCAACCCTTGCTGCAGCAGCTACCAAACCTGCTGCTGCAACTACTACTTCTGCTGCAGCAGCTTCTGCTCTTGCTTCAGCAGAAGCTGCTGCTGCTCCTCCGTCAGCAGCAGCTTCTGCAGCTACTGCTGCAGCAGCTGCTGCTGCTGCTGCGCTAGCTCACCGGGGGCAGGCATCGAAGGAGGCTGCTGTAGGTTGAAGCAGCTTAAAGAGAGGAGAAGGGGACAAAAGGAGACAGTAAACACAAAAAGAAGTTAAATAATATCTTTAGAAAGGAGAAGAACATACAGCAGCAAACTGCTGCTTCTTCTCTCACTGCTAGCAGCTGAGGGGCCCCCTGGGGGCCCCCGGGGGCCCCTAAGGTAAAGCTGTTCTTATAGTATGTATTCTTCTGCTGCATGCAGTTGTTATAAGCGTTTATTTTAATTAAATAAATTAATATTATTAAATTAAATATATTTAAATACAATAAAACTCTTTCTTTAACAACCCTAGACAATTATTATATTATAGGGGGGCCCCCAGGGGGCCCCCCTATGGTTGTCTATAAGGAAGGAGCAGCAGCGTAGCACTTAGGGTATGTTGCTGCTGTGTGTCTCTTTAAGTGTCTCCTCTGACTTCTGTCTCCTGTCTCCTTCTTCTCATCCTTCTTCTGTCTCCTTTCTCTTCTCTCTCTACTGTCTCCTTTGTCTCTTTCTACTGTCTCTTTTGTCTCCTTCTTCTGTCTCTTTTGTCCCTTTCTACTGTCTCCTTTGTCTTTCTTCTGTCTCCTTTCTACTCTGTCTCCTGTCTCTGTCTTCTGTCTCCGCCTCTTCATCCTGTACCAACTCACCTAGGGCTCGTCTTTCTGTATATGAATATATATATATATATATATACATATATATATATATATATATTATATATATATATTATATACATGCATATATATATATATTTGCATATATGTATATTATTATGCATATCACATATATAAATATATATATATATATATATATTCTGTATGTCCTCACACTTACGTGTGTATAGATGCATTAGTATGTAGCATCTATATACAATATATATATATATATATTTATATATATATATAAACTCATACTTATATACATATATATATTTGTATTATTAAACTTATTAATGTTTCAGTTTCTTTCTCTCCCTCTCCTATATATATATATATATATATATATATAAGTCAATCTACATATATGTATGTGAGTGCTATACATATATATATATATATATGTATATGCTTATATATATATGTAGGTATATGTATATATATATATATATATAGCAGACGAGTGCTTGCATGGGGCCTGGCGTTATTAATATATCTTAGCGAGGGTTTTTTGTCTCCTCAGCTGTCTCTTTGTCTCCTTTGAATTTTGCTGCATTTCTCTGTTTTTATCTCCCTCAGGTCTATTGTCTTTGTTCTTTTGTCTATTTGTTTATATCTGTCTCTCATCTCTGTCTCTGTTTGTTTCTTCTGTTTGTCTCTGTCTCCTTTCATTCTCTTTTATTTGTCTCCTTTATCTGTCTTCTTTATCTGTCTCCTTTATCTGTCTCCTCTCTCTCTTTACTGTCTGTCTCTGTGAACTGTCTCTCTCTGTCTCTTTGATCTGTCTCCTTTATCTGTCTCCTTTCTATGTCTACTGTCTCTCTCTGTCTCTTTTATCTGTCTCCTTTATCTGTCTCCTTTCTATGTCTACTGTCTACTGTCTCTTTCTCTGTCTCT
>NW_013549388.1:0-10485 GCF_000499425.1 Eimeria acervulina | reverse complement strand
GGACGCCGCTGTCCTAAGGGTGGCTCGATCCTGAATTTGAAGGGCTTAAGGGGCAGACGCTACGTAGGTTTTACCTTGGTGCTGATTCCGCAAATATGTTTTCTTTAGGCGCGCAGGCTCGGGACAAACGGTTACAATGCTTCGTGGACTGTTCTAAGTGACGAGAAACTGTTTTGTGTGCCATGTATTTGTGGTTTCGACATTTCGGGTGAGTGACCGATGCGCTGCGAGGGCGAGTGATGAATTGCGCCGAGGGGCTCACGACTCGTGCTTCCCACGCACAGGGTTCTCAAGAGCCCAACATGCCATTTCGACGGACTAAGGGGAATCTCAAAGCTTGTTGCTACTTGTGCTGATGCTTGTGATTCACGTCAACATCTTATGCATGGGGGGGGACCCGCAAGACAGGGAATGAGCCTAGGAGGGTGCGATGGTCGTTCGCGGGCGGTTGATGGGAAAGTGCAGAGCGGCACGGTCACGCGTAGCTGACAAAGGCGGTGCAGACGGGAGGTAGGTACTTCGAGCATCTGTGGAGAATGCCCAGATGCTAGCGTTATGTTTTCGTAAAGTGGAATAGGATGGCAGGCACGGGTAGTGAGCCAGTGGCTAAGGAATACGCGGAACTGTGTATATGCTTACACTACATGTGCTCTCGAGTCTGTCCGTGGCCATTCCTGGGGAGCAGCGGGACAGGAAATGAGCGTAAGAAAGTTATATTCTCCTTGACGAGCGGTTGATGAAAAAGTGTAGATCAGTTGGGTCAGCAGGGCCGGGCGTTGCGGTTGTACCAAGATTGGCGCGCGTTTGGTTGAAAAACACGAAGTTGGCATGAAACCTCATGTTTGCTCGATATGGTATTGGCGCTGGATTAGGCGCGTAAAAAGCTGCATTAGCCTTTTCTGGCTTCCGTGCGATTCCCAGATCTACAAGACAGTCGCTATGGCGAGAATGGGATTACTTTGTAAGTTGTGCAACAGTGAACACGGCGGAATGGCGCTGCGGCGGTGAATAGGGAGGGGCATCCCTTCATAATCAGGTGGCGAGCTGTCTGCGGTGTGCTTTTTCCGTAAATCCAGAAAGTGTGTTTGTATTTATAGGCAGGCGCACCGATGCACTATCCGCATATGCGTTTGCTTTTTGTGAGATGGCGAAGCAGGGTAGAGCTTTGCGGTGGGGGTTTAGTAGTAATGCCCAATAGGATGGTTCGGCAAATGTGGCTTCGTCTTGTGTAGCAATAACCCACGTGAACGTGTCACGCGTTTGGAAGGCGGCCAAAGGAAAGGCGGTATTTCCAGAGTAGAATGCGGTCCCATCTGATATTGCCTGAGAAGTGTTGGGATGAACCCGCAAATTCCGGAATAAAGCGCCGCTGTTATGTTAACCTTCCTGACCGTAGGCTCAATAATATCGAATATGCTTTCCACCTTTTTGGAGAGATTATATTCGCTTTTGGTCTCCTACATTGAGCTCAGGCCTGAGTAGGTGCAGAGGCGACAACTGGCAGAGATGGCTCACTATGCATGGGGTTGCTGACACGGCGCGACACGCCTCACATATATCCTATGTGCGCGTTTGTGAAATTTCTCGCGGACGCTTGGAGACAATGGAAAGCCATTGGGCAGGACTTAGCCACTCTGTGCACGATGGAGAATTGGAGGGATAACCATATACCGTGCGGGCTAGGCACTAAGCCTGTGGCAATTTGTCTTTTCATGAGAATTACATTACTTCGACGCGAACTGTTGTGCCTGTGCCGTGTTGGAGCAGCCCCCTTGTACTAGCAGATGCTTTCCCTTGAGATATTATGTAGTGATCCTTAGGTTTGCAGGCGGGCTGTACGAGTTGAGAAAGGTGCTAACGTGAGCAAGGTTGAATTAAGGACAGTTGGCAGCTCTGGGGACGCCTATGGAGAGGCGCGTTTAACTTGCCGTTGTGTTTCCGGGACGCCTGCCTTTTCGTAGCTTGGTGCCGTTGGATTGACTGAAAGCAGACGCAGATAAATACGCTAGCGTAGCTTTCTTTTCCTGTGCACTGTGCTGTATTTTCTCCAGGTCAGCACATTTTTTTGTGAAATCCGTCAGCAAAAGCCAAACTGCAAGCAGCGTTTTGGAGGGGCTCCCATTCGCGCAAATGATTTCGCCCGAGGGTAGTTCGTGAGCAAAGGTGCAGAGCACTGATGGCCACACTGTCCCATCATTTGGCCTTGGTTGACCTTCCCACCAAATGTTAGACTTTTCTTTAGCGAGTAGAACAAATGCACTGCTTTCTACACAGCAAAGTGGCAGCCTGCACCTCCACAGCTGTCGCATATTTCCACATAGCCCAACCAATAAGAGTATTCGAATCGGACTGTTTCTTGCGTATAGGCGAAAGAGTTATTCCGACAGCTTTCCACAAAAACGAGCCTCTGGTTGCGTGGACGAAGGGAGTGAGTCAAAGACTGCATTTACTCGAGAACCAGTGACATGGAAGATGAATGGCACTCGGCTGACGGTTTTCCTGGCGAAGCTTGACAACAGACCGCCATATCTTGCCGCTGCTGTGGTGTGAATTGCAGAAAAGGCTGTATACAGAGGGCCACTCAATGGTAGCCAAAGGGCAAGACATACCAAAAATTAAACTTTGGGAAACTTGAGAGGGAGATTAACTGCACTTAACAGTTGAGGGTTTAGGCTTGCCTTCGTCCTGAAGGCACAGTGCAGGTGTGGTGTAAACAGGTGAAAGCCAACCGAATTCGCATGCAAAATGCGAGCGTAGGACTTTTCTTTGATAACCAACATCTTTATTTCCTTTTTGTGAAATAGGTTGCAACTCTTTGCTGCCCCCTTTTCGCCACAGAGATGCACTTCGCAGAAAAAGTGATATGCGTTGGCGTTCAAGGAAGCTTGAAATAATTCGAACAGAAAGTTCGTGGAGCGCATTGTGTCCGTGGAGGGGATGCCTATATGGTGGCGTCGCAGCTTGATCTGGAAGTCAGACACAGAACGCTTCGCAATCGGATTTAACCGATATTTAAGCGCGCAAGAACGACCGGTGCTCCTGGGGAGACGGTTAAGATACCATGGGGGGCCAAGCAGCCAGCTGCTGCGCATCAATAGATCAACAGATCAACAGTGCATTTTCCTGCATTGAACTGAGATTCCGATAAATGTTAGCCACTGCATTAAGGCGTTCTAGGTGCTTGATTTATCTGGTGACTATTAGATCCGCACACGTATTCAGCGACCTCCACTGCGCCTATCATATGGGCGGTTGTCACGCCAAGCAGACCGTAGGTGCCATCGCGAGACCACACCAACGCGCACTCTAACCTTCTGCCAACCCCTCCCCGGCAAGGGCGTGTAAGCGTCGTTTATTTGATTTGTGATAGCTCTCCACCGTACGACTGCGTTATTTTAGGAGGCAGGGGGTTTTGTACAGGTGTCCTAGGCTCATCTGCAGCCTGAAAGACTGGGCAGTGAAGAGAACACTGGTGGGCAAACAGACCGGAAAGTGATGAAACTGCCAGGGCCCATCTGCCTGTTTTGCTGGCAGGCTGTGTTTCACTCAATGAAGGAGCCGATATTGCACCAGTTAGGCTGTATAAACGAGTTTCTGCATGACAAATTAGAGGCTGCCCTTACCCTTAGCATCGCATGCCATATAAAAGCTACTTGGAGCTGTCGGTTTTACTTTTAGGTACCATCCTTTCGAAATATTTCCATGAAGAAGAGAGTTCTCCTCTATCACTATTAATAGAGGCCGGGTTCTGTTTGCAAACCAGTGCCTAGTTTCCAGATGTACCTGCGTTGCGTCAGCACTATAATTTGAGCAATGCGCTGATAGTGACGGTTGTATATGTGTGCACATGGGGGACTCCGATGGCATTGAAAGGATTATGAGTGTCTGGCGGCATCCTATTGCGACCCCCTTTGTTTTCGGGTTTTTTGCCTGTGGTGTCTGTTGCTGTTTGGCGCGTGGATGTGAAGTGCATCTGGTCTTCCACCCCTGTATGACCGCTCGTTATTGCATTTCCACTGTACCTGAGCATATTAGTTTGGTGCTGTCTCCATAGTGCGACTGTTTTCCGATTCCACGGCCCCATGACAGTAGCGTTCACCCCTTTTGTGCACTGCATATTCTGCAGTTGATTGCTGTGCTGCACTCAGCGAGTCCGTCGTTGCCCTCACTTATTCGACAGAACCTTCCCTGGCTGGTCTCGGGTAGTCTCAGTCTCACTGTAATGTATATATATGAGTATTAAGTGCGAGCTTGCGTGCCCTTTGTAGAACGTACTGAGTTTCAGGACTGCTACAACGACAGTTTACAGCTGGTTGCACTCGAGCTTGGCGACGCATTACTTCCGACCGCGTCATGGGCAACCCATAAGATGGATCGCTATGTGGGCGCACGTATAAAAGCCCTTGTATAAATTTACAGTGCACCCTTAAGCTCACAGAGGCATAATGCCTGGAATTTCAACATGAAGGCGAGGCAATGTGAACAGTAAAAAACCTCGCGACAAACTAGATTTGCTTTTCATTACCGCTGCAGCTGGAGGTTTGCATGCTTTGCATATGCATTCTTTGTCGCATTCATTGCTGACGGATGCATAATACGATCTAAAAAGAATAATAACGTGAATTACGTTTCCGCTTCTTAAATGCGTCGCAGCAATACAACAGTGCATGACCTTGTGCACTGGCTGTTTTGACCAGCAAGCGGTGTGCTCCGATTCAGAGGGTGCGCAGCCTTCTTAACTCCATCAGCGCAAACCCAGCCACATTCTCCTAAATGCTGTTGCGATTGGACAGTGATACGATTAGGCTTGTGCTGTTCAACTGTTAGACATTTTCAATGAATTTCACACTGGTAACTGCATCATCCCGCCCCATCAACACTTCCAGCACACCAACATTTGTGCTGCGCACAAGCTGATTGCCTCCTAAGCGCACGTCGTAAAGTAACAGGATTAGTGCGCATGGCAAGACGCAGCACGGACTGCTTTCTGTGACTCCCGACGTTTAGCTTCGGTTGTGTGTAACGTTTGCTTGACTGGCCAGCTCCATCGGATTCTTCTGAAGTCGTCTCGAAGCCATCCCGACAATCGCTGAAAATCGTTCCGTTTCTCACGGTGGAGTCGCATTTATGGAGGATGGAGGTCTATCCACACGTCGCAAAAATGAAAGGGCGCACGCTAAAAAGTGTTGACGTTGTTCTTCGGTACAGTACGGTAAATGACGCCGAATTCTTCTTTCACACTTGTATTTGTACGGGTCCCTACGAGGTTTCTGGAGACAGTTTCCTCATGCATAGGAGAAAATCACATGATGCGCCGTCGCATAGCTTTGGCGGGGTGTGGAAAGAGTTCTTGTATGCCGCCACATAATATGCTATCCACATTGCCGCTTGTAATCTGATGCTGGCATGATGTACTTGTGCCCTTATCGACGCGACCAAGCACCTAGCACGCATGCTTTATCGCGCTTTAGAAAGTATGTTATCGAGCACATTCAATCACGGCGAGCTTGGGCTTGTCCTGTTCAGCAACGCAGAAACGCATGCCCAACTGTGCCCCAGGAGATGCTTCATATTATGGAAAGTCTTTTGCGAGCACTGCCCACAACGCATGGGTAGTTGCTCTGCGTCCGCGAGCAAGATTTCGCGTGAAGCAAAAAGCGTACCGCCACAGCAGTGAAATGTCCGTGTACGAGCACTCAAGCATTATATACAAGCATTATACGGTTGTGGACAATTTTTTGTGGCTCATGTGTGGTAGCTGCAGCGCTGTGGCTACATACCGTGTGTTTTCCTATAACAAACTACAGGTTAATAGAGGAAATCACCTTGGCGTATCACAAACACTTTCCTCTGTGTTCACTCAATCCACTTTACGTGCATGGGGACGGAGGTTATGATGCTGCCTCTCTCCTGCCTCAACCATTACAATTTTCCGTTGTTTGCTAAGTATTTTAACCAAGTGGCTGCTTAATACGTTGAGGATGATGGAAACAACCGGCATGGCAACGTTGTAGTTTCCACAAGAGGCAAATATATAGGGGCTTTTGTTCCACCCACTTACTGCGAGCCTCAATAACATCCCGCGCGAACACTTTAGCTGAGGCAGAGGTGGACATTCATCAAGAAACCCCGTGGAAGCTTCACACTTTCCACAGAGTCTTAACTGTTTTCTGCCAGAAGCTGGGAATTCACAAAATCTGGCCATCGCTTGCCACAACAGCGCACAACAGTGTATGAAATGCTGTAAGATCTTCACAGCAGCTCTCCTCTATAGTAAGTAAGTTCTTTGGTTGGTTAGCAGTACTTCTGCGCTACTTCAGCTGCTCACGTATCTTTATGCCGCTTGCCATCCACACGAACAAAGAGTCCCCGCAACCTTCCAAAAGCCTGCCGTTTGCCTTAACCGTTCGTTTACACGTAGAGCAGACCGCAATGCCGTCATATCGCCTAGCAAAGCGTCGCTTCCCCCGTCTCCCCCCTACCTGACAGCAGGTCAAGTAAGAGGTAGGCGCACTGCGTAGAATTCTTCCGACTGTTGTCTAGTTTTCAAACTACAGAGCGGTGCACGCCGGGAGGGGCGTTTACGACGGTTTCTAAAAGCATGTATAAACGTACTCATTCCTGGGGGATCAACAGGAACCAAGTGCTGTGCCTGCAACTGCTACGATTTTGCATATATGGATTGGTTCTGTTCAGTGGACCTGCTAATGCAACGGCAAGGCATTTGGGAGACTGAAACGTTGTTGGCTGCGCTGCAGTCTCACCACTCACAATACAAAAGAAGGATAAACCTGCTGCACATTCTCTTAAGGGACCCGGATGGTCAAGGCCAAATGGTAGTTTTCTCTGTGCGCATACTCTTGGAATAGCCGTATAGACGCGTCCCGCAAGTGTGAAAAGGAAATGCATTGCCTAAGCAGCACTTCATGCGTTCCACCCAGCAAGAACGTTACTGTCTATGGATTGCGCGAAAATATGTTTTGACCAGAGGCTGAGAAGTGTGCGCGTTCCTGTTTGTTGAGGCGTCCACGTATTTGCACCTGTAACGCATGCGGTGCTGCTAAACAAGGGAGTGTCTGAATGCGCATGGTGTGGGAGCGCCCTCGGAAGTTGGTATTCAAGCGTCCACGGTTGGTAAATATATAGGCATGTCCCATGCTTTGGACGAATGGTAAGGTACAACAGATTCAGGAAGATGCCTGCTTAGAGTTGCCCGATCCAGCACTCAGATTTGGCCACTATTACACCACAATCTCCCACCGAATGCTATTGCAGCTTCCATTCTTATGGGGTGCTATGCTTGTTCAAGTTTCGGACCACTTCTGTCTGACGCGTTAGTTTGGGGTATGCTTCGCAACTTGGCCTGACACTTTGGAATGGTGGACACCGAGCATGTGCCTAAAAAGAAAAATGTGTGTCGGCGCAGCCAGCAATGCCACTCTTGATCAGCAAAGCGCGTTCTGTGTAAGAGGTCGAGAGACCTTACTCGAATGCGACCGTAACAAACGTTTAATCTACTAGGCTCTGCACTATTCTGCAGCACAGGCGTTATGCGGCCCAACGCAGATCTGCAGCGCCGAAACCGCTCAATGAAGGGCTACGCATGCATGCCTGATTGACTGGAACCCCACCCGAGTCAATTCTGTTTCAAGGCTTTCTCCGGTGGCACAACGGAGACGTGCGTTCTCTAGCCAGGGTGCGTTGATCAGCCATGCCAGGTGGGGAGCACTTAGAAAGCTTGTGGTCGCTGAGTTAGCTACGTGCCATGTTTGCACCGTGAGCGCGAGCATGAATAGGCATACAAATCAGATGGGTACGCCCCGTGCGCTTTTGTATGCAGGAGGCAATGGCTTTTCACTGTTTTCCTCATATTTTTTCAGCTTCGCAGAACGCCTCTCTACCACCTGGGGGATTCGAAATTAATGTCATACTGAATGTCAAGTCACTTTTGCGCTGTAGCAACGAGAAACGCAGTCTGTATTGAGCCTGTATGCACAGCAGATGGCATACCGGCATGCGCGAAAGCAATTTCTCTGTGCATGCAATTCGTGCGTTGATTCGGGAGACCTACTCGTCTTAAGGTCGTGAAGCATCGACGTATTGTGGATGGAGTGAATAGAGTGCTCGGCGAGGCGGAAGAAGCACTGCTGCAGACGCAGCCACAAAAGGTGCAGGTGATGGCAACTTGATAGTGACTAGCGGTTATGGAGTTACATGCTTCTACACAGGTATTGGGCTATTTGCGCAGTTATAACTTCCACTTCTTCGGCAGTCCATTTGGGGGGAACTACACACAGCAGTCCTGAGGCGCACAAAGAGGGCGCCTCCTCTGTCCAGGCAATCCTTCTTTCTTCTTTACCGCACATCATTTCAGCATTTCTAGTCTTCGGGTTACTGTGCTTAAAGGCGGCCGATGATGTCGGCATCTTGCACCCGCTTGTTATTGGCGAAGTAGTATTGTACAACGTCTGCAGTGGCTAAAACACTTAATTCTAGTAAGGAGATTTCAGGGTGTTTTCTCTCCCATGATCATCTTTGTTTCGCATGCTTTTGACTAGGGCAAATGCAGCCTCGCGACCTCTCCACTTGTCAAATCTGCAGTAAGTATGTCACAGGTTCATATCACATTGTTCATTCCTAGAATTATTCCATTGTTTCGGTTTCCGGGCGCAACAACACCACAAGCGTTCCAGAAATCCTGAACATAGCGGCAGTGTAGTAGCCGACTCTTCTTTGGCAGTGTAGTTTGCAGCAAGAAAGACCAGTTTATTGCAGTTCCCCCGCAGGACATGGTTACACATTTGTGGGCCATGTTGGTCACCGGTGTCCTATCGCTGAACGCAGCGCTTGCATGACCCTCCGCCTTGCAGGCCTCCGAGACCTACTATATCCGGCGATCAGGTGGAATCATTGACCCATTTATACCAGTTGTTTGCCGCACTTTTGTAAGTATTGAGTAGGCTTTCACTGCATGAGTATTGCACACAAGAACATCCAGCGTTGCGAAAGCCCTACTGGAACGCACTGAATTGCCTTTTCGGGCTCCAACTGCAAAAGCTCGGGGAAAACTGCATTTGCCTGTTTCTCAGAATAGCGACCCTCCGCCTTTCAGACCTCCTAGACGCCTACTAGCAACGACGATCAGGTGGAATCATTGACCCACTTATGCCAGTTGTTTGCCGTACTAGTGTAAGTACTGAGTAGGTTTTCACTGCATGAGTAATGCACACAAAGGTCATCCAGCGCCGCGAAAGCCTTACGAGAACGCACTGAATTGCCCTTTCGGGCTCCAACTGCAGCAGCTCGGGGAAAACTGCATTTGCCTGTCTTTCAGAATAGCGAACGTTCGCATAGTGGAGGTGAGCTAACTGCCATTGAGCAATAGAGCTGTACATTGCAAGCATCTTGCTTGGTTTGTTTTTGCGTCTGAGATGATAAGATATTTGCCGACGGATAATCCTTTGGCAGTTTGGAATCATGCGTGTGGGCAATGGAAGACAAGGGTTCTACTAGCCGACGGTGCTGCAGCGTCTGCAGCAGGCACGCAAAAGCCTTCGCAAAATTTCCAGGGGCCCCACGTAGGTGCGCATTGGAGCCATCAGCCTTCAGAAGCGCCTGGAACAGTGGCTCCACAGTAGGGTCAAACCGCCCGGTAGGGTCCCCAATAACATAAAATTTACCGAAAGCAGCCGAGACCAATGTGGGGATCAGGTTCTTACAATGGGACGGGGCAGGCCAGCTCATCTGGCAGTACGCTCATTAATGCCTCTGCTTGACCCACCAAACCTTAGGCGGCTATAGTTCGTCTTTGCTGAACCCCCTATTAAAAGGGATGATATGGATCAATGCTGGTTCTTTCCTATTATTGATCCTTTCCTGCGTCTCTTCTATTTCGCTCCTCCATTGTAGCGAAGATTCGTTACATTTTCTGCATGAACCGTCAGGCACTATTCAAAAGTGAAAGCTGTAAGAAAGCTGTAAGAAACAATCTTCAAAAAGAGCGCACTTCCTTCCCACTAGACTCCTGGCTCTCCTAGGCATGCCAGCTCGGGCCCCAGCGGCACCTGAAGAACGGTCTTCTTTCAGAGAGTTGCTGCCCGCACTGGAGAACTTCCTATAGAAAAGGGCAAAACGCCAATGTATTGCTTTTGTTTTGGTGCTGTCACAGCTACTGAATACCCTTCAGCAGTTCCCCCGGCGTAGACGTGCTTGACGTCTGACAAGCCTGCGCCGGTGCTGTGTCATTGTAGGCTTTAGTGTTTAGGGTTTAGGGTAATATATTGGTAGGGGATACTTCTACTACCGCCATGCATCAGCATATGCGAGGAACAACTGAGCACAGTGTTTAGGGTTTAGGGTTTAGGGTTCAGGGTTTTAGGGTTTAGGGTTTAGGGTTTTTAGGGTTTAGGGTTTAGGGTTTAGGGTTTTAGGGTTTAGGGTTTAGGGTTTAGGGTTTAGGGTTTAGGGTTTAGGGTTTAGGGTTTA
>NW_013549389.1:0-9838 GCF_000499425.1 Eimeria acervulina | reverse complement strand
GGGGGGGGGAGGGAAAGGGACAGTCTGCTACTGCCCCCTATCATGGACAGCTACGGTGAGGATATTGGGGGGAGGGGAAGGGGGCAGTCTCTTACTCTTTCGCGGTTTCGTCTGGAAAACCCCGCACGCTGGGGAATTGTGCCTCACAATTAAACAGTGGGCAAGAGAGAACACCAACCATCCCTGGAAGCACCACCAACTGTTGTACGGTAACGAACATCCATTACATGACTTTTGCGAAACTGTAAGCAGCTTCGCCTAAGGACTTGTTTGTTCATGTAGGTATTGCGTGGCATGATGAGAGAAAGTGGATCTTTGGGGCCGGAGGATCCTTGAAGCACCTTACCAGCGTTGGAAACGAGATGGAGCTCCTCGGAATTTTTTGTCTTGCCGGCATATTCATCGCGCAGATGCAACACACGCCATGACCATTTCGTTGCGTTCAGCCATAAATCGCCCCTATAATGAGTAGTTTGCGCATGAGTTGTTTTCTACTGCGCACGGCAGATGGCAGCGGCTAAGCATTTCTAGTCCCGACCTAGCATACACAAAGCTATAGAGGTATGACAAGGGCGTCTGTCCCTGACTTTACAACGGTTTTTCTTTCCCGCTATCCGGAGTTGCAGTCCAACCATCCGTATGAGATTACCGCCGGGGAAAACTAAATAGCAGGTAGGTGTCGTTAAGTGCAAGCCCCACTTTGTTGTATATCTCTCGAAGGGGATACAGACGCGAACAGCGATGAAGCGTGCGTGCCCAAGGCACGTGAGGCACGCCCTCAGTACCGCTCCCAGGGGAATACTGGCGTGAAAGCCATCCCTAGCCTACCAGCCAGCTTCCTGGGTTCGTGTGAATATTAAGCAGAGTGTCTTTCTACAGCCGCGCTCAACAGTCTGCATAGCGCGTATGGTTGTGATGCGGCATGCTGGTTGTTCGACATCGGCATAGGCCCTCTGCCTGTGGATGCTGTCTCGCGGAAGTGTGAGTGAGCAGTTGCCGAAGAGACTCCGGATTTTCACTCTGCAGAGGCTTTGCACGGCAAGCTTATTTATTGTGATCATAACCCTTCAATGGAGATTCAGTTTCCAGTCGGCGCAAGTGCTGCTGGTAGCAAGGCAATCGACAGCGTGGCGCTGTCTGTAAACACGACAAAATCATGCGCTGGACCACACCGACCTCACAAAAATACTGATGCCATAATCCACGGTATCGTACACACCAAACGCATATGATGCCACACCACATCACCCGCCTCACGAGAGTACGGCGAGTGGCTGCGCAGTGCAGTCTCCTTTCGCATTTCTCATCCTCAGAACGCATTGATCGGCAGCGAGGAGCCCTGCGTCAATTCCTCTCAAGATAGCAAGAAGACTGAAGGTTTGTGTTCCACACCTATACCAAAAGAAAACGCTACAACGCGGACATAATGGGAACGCTTGGCTTCGCGCAACGCGCGTGTGGGATCTACGCAGGTCCGGGCGGGAGCGCCTCTGGTATGAAAACTGCATTTTCAAGGTCACTCTGGAAATGCTTATACCCTTTTGGTTGCACATGGCGAAATATGAAAAGAGGAGAACTGGCATACGACGCATTCAGCCGGATAATAAAGGTACAGGGCTCGATATTTGTTGTATGCACAGGGTTCACCTGTGAGCGCGCTCTCATACTGGCGTGCTCCCGAATGTAATGTTCGGGGATCAACAGTGATTTCGGAGTGTTCGCTAGTCTCCTCCATGTACGGCGGAGTTAGCTGGAATACTGGTGGGCAAGTTAAGAGTAGATTCCTACGCAATCCTGTATAACTTAGGTGGCAAGAACCCAATATGATGACCTCTGGCTGGAGAACATGGAGGCGTCAGCCAACCGGTGCTTCTACGATGAAAAGGTAATGAGCTATGTGGACACGTACAGTGCGTCATGCCCCGCATGGACAAGAGAAAAATATAGCCTGCGCTCTGTGTGGCACGCGACTAGAGCCGCGTCGGCATAAATGAAGCCACCAGAGATAATATCCAGGCACAAAAGGCTACTGACTAGCGTCAATCACTTCGTACCCTCCCATTTGGATGTTCGTTTCTGAGAAGGCCGCCAAAAGGTGTCAGGTGCCACGGCATCCCTGTGTTCCGTCCGTATACAAACGGGAAGCTGTCAAGTACGCCTGGATCAAATCCTTCATGCCCGGCTCCACAGTATCTCCCCATCGGCAAACGCAGTGCACGTGCCCACGAAGATTTGAAAGTTCTCTTCTGAAGCCCCCCTCACACTACGAGAGGCAAAAGCAGACGGGGCAGAAGCGCTGCTACTTCGGGCAAGCGCACGCATCCCCCCGCTGAACAGGAGCGGCAGACGTTACCTTGAGCGCCTAAGCAAGGCGCCTTCATACTTATACAGCACACAAACACTTTCCGGCCTTAAGGGGACGCCGCCGGCCCACCCGGAGTTGTCAGTCAGTAACACAATCCTGGACTCCTTTCCGCTGGCGACAGTCACAATCGCAAGTAGCTCTACCATCCACATGGTGTAGCCCTCGTTGCCTTAGCCGTTTTAGGGGGAAGATGTTACGCATTGGTCTTTGATGAATTTCGACAAAAAGCAGCCTGGGCAGCACCCAATTTGCCCGCAATCGTACTCCTAAAGCTAGCGCAGCTCAACGGCCTTTCCAAGTGCTTGGCCAGCAGCACCTAGACAAACATGGGCAACACACGCGCCAGTAGTGTCCATGCAACCTGCGCATTTGCCTAATGAACTGTACAGTATCGAACATTAGCACCGCAGACAAATGTTGGTGCACCAGGTAACGGCCTGCACAGGCCCCATGGTCGCCCAGCACTTTCTAGCGATCATGACGGGAAGATAAGGGGTCATGGGGGTTGAAGGCTCAAGATCTCAGTCCCTCGAAAGAGGCTGCTGTCTACCAGTTTTTCCTTTTTCCCAACCGCAGAGCCATGGACGCGCAACAAATGCCTCCGCCACGCCAGTAATTAGTTCCGTGTTCTTCCGTTCAAGGTTGACGCCCACTCCACGCTCGCCATGCAATGACACCCACTTTAGGTGTTCTTGGTGGAACGAGCCATGCGCACCACCAGCGGAAGCCTTCCAACAATACCGTTCGTCACTTTCCCTTTGCCGTCCCGTTGACAGCCCCACGCACATCCCCGCAACGTTGAACGTGGTGTATGTATATTGCTGGCCTAGCGAATTTTAATAAGAGGCCAAAGCCTACTTGTTCAAGAGCCTGCTAGGCTCCCACAGGCTAGTGCTGTCAGGCCAAAGGAGATGGCCGAAGCATTGGTCCCCTGCCGGCAAGCTGGTCATGATGCTGAACATCGGCGTAACCGCGCCTATCTTTGCGAAAACGACTGTTAAAAACAGCGATTTGACTTTGCGAAAGTAGAGCGCCATCTACCAAAGCCAGCACCCGTCAACCGCTCCAGGTAAGCTGAATGCAGGACTATACCTGCCGGATGAAAGGGGCACGGACAAGAGTAAGCATTCACCCATGCTTACATTGTAAGTTCATGCCAACGTTTTAATTTTTGCTTTGCAAGACTCTCTAGTGCGGCACTGCGAACATATGACGCCGCGTGGGCCCTTCGTGTCAAGCGACTCGGTGTTTGCTCTCGCAACAGAAAGACTAGTCGGCCCATCTCAGAGTGGGTGTTGATGATCCGTATGCGGAAAGGTAAGGGGATAGCGGGGCACAGGATGGGAGGGCTCCACTATACTTGTTTCCCTAAGGTCTCCCGCTCTTTCCGAGGTTTGCTGCTAAGCAGGACTTGCGACTGCCCCGTCAAGGAAGCAACAAGCGATTTTCCTCAGCTATAATGGTGGTCGAAAACCCCCATTCAGTCAATTTTTTTGCCTACTTCAAAGCGACAAACCCCTTATATTCTGCCTAAGTGTGGGTGTCCGCTCCTTCGAAGTGGCGACGGATGGGTACCTGCGCGGAAGCAGCGAAAGGGTATCGTCGACAGATCCTACGGCACCCACTAATGCTTTACTTGGTAGGTTTCTAGAGGCAACATGGTCAGCCACGGAAATCCTAGCGGCCTATATTTGCTGAAGGCTCACAGACAACGCACTCTTCTGCTTTTTCTATTGCTCTCTTTTTCACTCTGTCCTTAAGCCTGAATAGATGGGTATCAAGTAGGAAGTCTTACCGTCGTTCTCCCCAAATCCGGCACGATAGCTACTTTGAGCATGCTATAAAAGATTGCTTTTGTGGAAGCCTCCGGTAAATACAGAAAATTGTTGGGTAAGAGGTCGTAGTGTAGCTTTCACCTTAGTGTGGCGTCTTTTGAGCAACAAGCAACGCATACTCTCTCGCATACCTATAAAGGCTCCGGCTTCCAAATAGCTTATATCATTTTCAACAAAGAGCACTCGATGACTCGACAGGACGACACTCTTCAGCAGTCACAGCAGAAAGTAGCAATGAGCCTATCTAAATTTCAGCTGATAGTTGATCCGTACGAGAACGCCAACGTCGGCAACACCCTGCTTCAGTGGCTTTATTCCAGTTCCAGCGGAAGCTTTCCACGGCCTTCACGCGCCTTTCAACTCGTGAAACCCCTTTACGTTGCACGCCAAACTTCCTCAGCTTTTCATCCCATCATCGAAAGTTCGTTGGTTAGGACAGCTACGCCAAGAAATGTGAAAGTGTCGGTTAACACTGGCACGCTTTTGCACACAGTTGGAATACTTTCATAGCTGCCCGCCTAAAAGCAACGTCTGGGCTGAATTCTCATGCTGTGTTCTAGTATATGCATTCCTTCGCTTAGTCGTTGGACGCTGCGGATCTCTAATTCAAGGGTGACCTTCGGCAGAAACCCACCATTGAAGGTCCCAATGAAGATTCAATGTTGCCAATGCTTGTCAGTACCTCGCTAGCGCAGGCAACCAACTTTTGGCTGATGGGTGGGGTTTCGGCGGCTTTAAGAATAAAGCCGTCAAGCCTTCAAGAACTGGACGATGAATAGCTCCTGCAGTGATGCATGATCTACATACTGGAGCCTGTAGCTACTACTACAGCGCCTCCATTCATGTTTCCATCCTCCCCTCTGTGGACTCATGGAGTGCTCCCACCTGCGGCATCAACTAGCTACGCATAGAGAGCTATTTGTACTGCACTAAAGGACCAGGCAAAATTCCTTCCAGACAGTGCTCACATTCCAGGCTCTCCGGTGACGCTCAAGTAGCAGCATGCATCCAAAACGCCTACCGAATCCACAAGGCTGGTAGCCCTTTCTCAATGTAGACTGCAGCGCAGTAAATCCCACCTAAATTCGTAGGGCATTTGAAGAGAGTTGAAACATATAATAAAACTTTGGCATTTAGTTAATTAAAGGCATTCAGTGCAGTGGTTCTCATTGTTACCGGTAGTTTCCCCTTACGCTGCACTTTGCAACGGGACGGTTGCTTCCTTCGTAGGTAGGTTTCTCTGCAGGAGCCAAGGTACTTAGGAGGGACCCTGCACTAACTAGTTGAAATATTTGGCCACTCTACTTGGCCTCACATCCGAAACAGACCCCCCCTCTCAACCTTCAGAGGACACCACCACCGGTAACAACTGTGCGGGCCGCTGTGGCTCTGCCGCCGAAGCTGTAGGGAAAGTGAAATGCGCATATTTGATGTGAAACCACCTACACAGGGTCAAGTCTTTTGGCTCGATCCAAGAAAATCGCTGACTACTTTTTCCCTAGCAATGCCAGCACTGCTGCTCAGTGCTTGAGCGCTTAGATATCCCGTCGACAACGAAATAAAAGCGTGTCCATCGTTTGTATGAGCACCAGCAAGCAACGCAGGCTTCATCACAGTAGTGGTGTTGTCAGTTATGGTACATACTTCCCTGTTTGCCCCCAGCAGTTCCTAGGTTTCAGTGCGTGCAGTTCCTAGGTTTCAGTGCGTGTAAAAAGCCGACAGTTGCAGAGGTGTTTTTGCCGGAACAGACCAGGACTCGTCCGGGACTTAGCGTTTCAAGATCCCACCAGAAGGCGAAAGCAAACGTTCCATTGGAGACAATGGATATCTACTAAAGAAGAGAGACTATGGGGCTTTGTACATATTCTAAATACCTTGCTGCGCGGTGCAAGCGTACTCCATAAGCCTTGAAATCTAGTTATTCTCTTTTCAAGGGGATATCTCTAACCTTGCCATACGAGGCTCTGCTCTTGTCTCCGGCCCCTTTGAAATCTTTTCTGTAGAGCTCTGAGACAGTATCGCGGAGGTAAAGAAGAGCTACGCTCACCGATGGTACCAGTTCATGGAAGACCTACATATGCACACTCCACTGTTCCTTCTGAACCCGTCAAAGGGCGGCAAACAGCTTGAAGGCCATTCAGAATAAGTGGCATTGTCTCCTTGGATCGCCTTTATGCGAAGGAGGTCCTTCTGTTTACACAAGCTGCCAAAAACGAATAATATACTCGGCGCATGTTCAAGCTATGGCGGGTTTTAAGCTAAAATATGCAACAACAAGGAACTCCTACCTAGCAGATAAATCAACTCTCTCGACAGTCAGTGGTTATTGAGTAAGCCCCCCAACTACGATAGTATTTGCCAACTTCTGTTTGAATTAAATTGCCCGCCAGACTAGCAGGATATCATTGTTTTCGGCGGTGGTTGGCGCTGCTGTGTCTTCCTAGAAGCATTGGTGCTTTAACTGCTGCCTTTTGTATGGGGGATAATCAACCTAAGTGCGACAACTTTTTGTCGCTTTTGATTGACTGGCGCCGGCAAAAATGTTGAAGTAAGTCGAAACGACGCCCTGCAATCCTAGGAAGTACTGTCCACCTAGAGGCCGATCGACCAGATGGCGTGGCGCGTTTGCTGTTCGGTGAGATAATTGCCGGATACCTGCAAGACTAAGCAATTTTGGCGGGGAAGACGAAGGCTTCGCTTGCTACGCCGTCCTCTAAATGCGTAACAATGTGCTTCAGAGAATTTCTCAAAGAAAGAAATGAAGCAGCACTGCGCAAACTTGACTGACAAGTGTAGATACCTAAAAGCACTAAAAAGGCCGAAAGGGAAATGATTTACTGCAAAGATAAAAGCTTTTCGGTAGGTTTCAGTTGCCCTTAGCCGCTTCCTTCTAAGAAGTAGGCGGCATGAAGGAAAGTCGTGGTGGCCCCAGTTGGTCTAGTGTGGGGGAAATATGAAAGGTAGACACTCGTCAGACTGCCTTAGGTTTTGCTTCAAACACACAGAAAGAGTTCGTTTTCTCCAGCTGCCGGCACTTCGCTCTTCAGGGACCTGCCTTTTTGGCTAGGTTGAGAGACTCGCGTCGCAATACGTGGAGCAGAGTCTGAGAGGACTCGATAATCTGAGAGCAGAACATAATTCACAAAAAGATGAAAGGACTCCCTAGCTTGTTGCTCCACAACTGTAAAGTAACCGTCATTTCGCATCGCCAGCACGGCATGGTGGTATAGATAATTGAGGTACTAGTAAATTCAATATGTTGCCAAAGGGGAAAATTTCCCTGAGACGTGTGTGTATGATGCAACTGGGCACGCATACTGACCTTAATATACGCCGCTTCTGTTTCCTGTATCGTTTTTTCGTACTCATCGCGTGCCTGCATATTTCTTTCCTGGTTCACTGCAGGCAATAGTAAAAAGCAGTTTGAAATTCGCCTTTAGCACTGCTACTGCGGAGGAACCGACCGGTCAGCAGACTGTGCCAACGCCTTCAACAATGGTTTACCCAGGTGTGTCTAACAGAACAATCATGTCAGCCGCTCTAGGTTGCTGCTAATACAATACAGTTACTAGAGCTCCTGTTGAGCCCGGTCGAAGTGCCTGGCAGTCAAACCTGTGAGCTTCTGGAGCTTTTCGGTCAACGTCGCGATTCCCCTCTGAATTTTCTCTTTTTCTTCGGCTTCCTGCGCACAGGGTTGCCATGTGACCATGAAGCGGCCGTAGCCATCAACGCCCAATAATATGCACTTACTAGATATGAGTGGTTCCCATTGCGAGGCTTGAAAAATAAACACAGCTTAAGATAACGATAGGGCCGGAAAAAGGTGGTACCGCCTGAATATTCCTCGCTAAATCGTCGCGCTTTTTTTTCAACTCCTCAATGCACCTGAGCAGCTCGCTGCCACAGGCTGAGAGGTTCGCGTTTTGCGGTTGGCCGGACATTTCTCATATCCCGTGCACAACGCTGCCGACGGTCTACTTTACCAAGGGAAGATCAATGATAATGGAATGGTACTGCAGTTCTCCGCGCAGTGGGCGTATCCCGAAACAGAAGGATTTGCGTGAAACTGTGTCACAGCGTTATTCCAGACAGCATATCCCCCAATCTGGCTTTTGTTGTTCGTCAGTAGATTTACGAAGTTCTCCATTCCTATGCAGGGCAACCTGCTGTAGAACATGTATTTTTGGCACTCTGAGGGCTGCTGCACCCTTCTCTTATTTTCGAAGTGAGCCTGGAGTGAGCTGCTCGCTTTGCTATGCAGGTTAGATAATATAGAAATATAGGTAATTCTGTTGAGAAGCAGGGAACGCAAGGTTTCAAACAGAGCGAGCATGCTAAACCCAGCTCCAGTTTACTAGGAGGCACATGACGATGAGTCACCATTTTGAACCCCTGAGATGCACTCCAGATGCATGCGCAAATCTGTGGGGCTGTATACCGCAAAAAAGGCAGAAGCTTGCGCATGAGGGAAATTAGAAATATACCGACAGACGTCCCCTTTCGGTCTTCAATTAACTGTTATTGGTAAAAATAAATTTGCACTTCAAGTCTTTTCATGCACTCAAAAGATTTGCTTCACGACTGCACCACACTAACAGCAGGCGTTGGAACGAAGCTGCCCTGCATCCTACCCATGCTGGGGGATCCCATGTCCTACAAATAAAAAACAGAAAAATAATCATGAGATCTATTTTTCGTATTACTGCACATTTCAGGCTAGCTCCTTTTGACACAGAGACTTGAGGCACCGCCGCTCCATGCCCATGAACAAAGGGGGAAGGGGGATTGAATATCGGCTGCGAAGTGGCTCGTTCTAAGTTCACTACATCTATTGATGCGAAGTCGCGCCAATATTAAACAACAATATTTAATGCTAAAGTGGTTTGCGAGTTCTGGTGAACTATCCAAGCGTCACAAAAAAGCTGATGCACCCGGATGCATTGCATGCACTTGCACACTCGCTGGAGAGAAATCCCCTCCCGCCGCAGTGTGGAGGCATTTGCTTATGGCGCTTCGTTTACTTTGCAAGGGATTTCTTTTAATCTAAGGATTGTAAGCTCATCGTAACTGTGCATACATGAGTGGTAGTGCACGGAGGAACTCGCCTTTAGACGACTCACCGTTGCTAACTCAGTTATGGTTGCTGTACCACATGGGCGGTCGCCGTTTGCATGCAGGTGCTTCTCTTCAATAGCGTCTTCTGCTCGCAACTGTGAATTTTCAGTTGGGTACTATTACTAGCGAGCCTAGAAGAGTTGTGCGATTGCTTTGAAGAATGCCTTCCAAGTGCCAAGGCTGTTATTCACGGCATTTTTGTAGGTTTTCATCTATACGTTTCTAGATACTTTGCGCTTGCTGCAGAAAGAGTTAATGCGCATAGAATTTTAATACGCGGAATTTTCCCCATACTACTCGGTAAGACTTAGTAATAACTTTGTCAATACGAGATCTGAGATATCCAATCATCAGTGGGCCTGCGGGGAAAGAAATCTTCCCTCTGCAGTTTTCGTGCCTGTCATTTTGAGGTTCAGGCATTCCTTCTACTACACTCGCCAGTGTTGCCAACAGGCGAGGTGTATTGGAGTCACCCGCACGAACGTGTAGGTGTCATGCCACGAAATATATATATATATATATA
>NW_013549390.1:0-10320 GCF_000499425.1 Eimeria acervulina | reverse complement strand
TGAATTGCGCGGACCTGATCGGTGACTCGTCGCAACCTTCCTCAACCTGCAATGCTTTATACACGCCAGCGGAAACAACTTCCGACAGGACTGCGTACAACCAGCAAGCTAGCCGGTGCACAACACACATCATACAAATACACCGCAATGCTGCAACGCTGCAGGACGTCGTTTATTGTACCGTGTGGACACGATGGCATTCTTATCCCGTCGTCTTGGGCGTGGTAGCGCGGCGGGATTTCATGGGTGAGCGGACGGGCGTTGAACGGATATTTGTTCAAGGGTCGTCGGAGGCGACGGGGTGGATTACTGGACAAAGGTCGCAGCGGGTTCGTGATCACGAGTCGGAGGAATTTCCGTCCGGTTGGGTTGACACGGCGGACGTGAGTCACGTTTTGTCGCGTGGAAGCGTTTGCGGCGCCGCGTCTGCACCAACTAGACCAGCGAGGCGTTTCTGCCTGCCGATGCCCGCACTGAATTGCGCGGACCTGATCGGTGACTCGTCGCAACCTTCCTCAACCTGCAATGCTTTATAATCTGTCATGCGCTTGCGTAGCGAAGGTGCACCTGTCCTTTGCTTGTGTTTACCATGTTGCAGTGGTCAAGACAGTTTGCCGTGAGACGCGGAGGCTGATCGAAATCAACAGCACATTCAGTTTGCAAATCTAGGGAACGTGAAAGAACAGCATGGACCGCAGCTTCCGCATTCTTTTCTACAATCATCAAGAGCATTTACACAATTTTTGTTGGTAGCGGCTGAAGCTGTGTCCTTCCCTTCGCTGTTCTCGCGCTCCGCAGAACACCCCCCATCATGCAAAAGCGGGGTGGCCGTCAATACTATTATCAGTACTATTCCTACTACTACTACTACTAAGGGCTTGACACAAATCACCGCGCAGTCGTTGCTGCCTCTTACTGCGTATTGCGCTACACATATACTGCCTCATCAATTCACCTAGTTCGATAGTAATGCTAGACTGTGCCTCGCACATACATATCAGAGGAGCGAATCCCTTCACGACAGGAGACACCACAGAGGAGCAGTGTTAAAACGAAACAGGATACCACTTCTCACACTGCAACTCCATAAATGTGCAAGATGGGCGTAAGCATTCGTCCCCGCCATTAAGAGCATGGAAGCGTAATAGTACCCATAACAGCGCCGAGTAGATGCGTTGGGCGCGCAATTCCAGTGCAAAACAGCGCGCCACCGCATTGCCACTAACGGCTTCTCCTCACAGCCGGCGTGGACGCAGGAGCACGCATTGCGTAGCCCCAAGATACTCACACATGCAGGCCCCCTAACTCTCAGCCGAATTCTGCATACACTCCTATCCAAGGGCAAAGCGTGTTTGAAGCAGCGCCAGCAAACTAATAGCAAGCTCTATCCCAAGTGCAATGCAATGCAGCTGGTTGCACAGCACGTCGCAGTCGAATTGATTCATTTTGGAAGACGAATGAGAATCGAAAATGTTCCAGAGGTACGGAAAGCACGACTTGCGTGCAGACCGAAGATCTGCCTATCGCTTGCCTCTGCCTATAAGGTCGAAGTGCACTTAAGCGCTTGCCTGTGAGATGGCCATCACAAAAGAAACTCAGTGCCACGTTCACTAATTGCAAGTGCAAGAAGACCTTAAACAGCTTACATAATCTCGACGAGGCAGAAACTTGAGCCTGCACTACGGGGTTTGCCTTCTTCGGGGATACCCTGCTGGCGCACGGCGTGTTACGGGTTTTGCGTTCACTTATGCAAACACCAGCTGCAGTTGCACAGTCCGCGTTGGCCGCGGCCGCAGCAGCGGCGCGCCCTTTGTTGTACCTTTTCTCCGCTGAGCATTTACTGCCATACTTCCCCGGGATAGTCGTTAATACTAATAAAATGCGTGTTGCAAATCGTCGCCCATTTGCTGTTGCTCAGCACAGATACTATCCTACCAATTCATTGAAGTCTTGTGAAGTGTCAGGCTCCAATTCGCGCAGTGGAGAGGGCGAAACGAATATCAGCGGCATATTCATAAACTGCACATGCGCGGAACACAAAACAGCTTTGCTCATACTGCCAAGCCAGACACCAGCCTATATTATGGGCTTTGGTTTTTGTTGTGTTGCCAAGTGGCTACACAATGAGCTACAGGTTCCGCGTTCTTTCGTGCCAGCACTGATACTATTTACACTATTTTGTTCTCGCCGCACCCTCGGCTGCTGCCCACCCTTCGTTATTGCTGTCCTTCGCGGAGCAACTATCACAACGCACAAGCCGGCGGGCCGTCAGCACTACTAATCGTTTTTTACAGATCACTGAGTAGTTGCAGCGGCCTCCCATTAAGTATTTCACTGCCCATATGCTGCCCTGCTCATCTAACGATACCGTACGTAATGTAAGAGCCTGTCTGCAAACAAAATTTAAAGCACCGGAGGATCTCGCCCCAGTGAATACAGAATCGGAGCGCTCAGAGCAAAACAGGCTTTCTCTTCTCGCATTGCAGTTCTATCATTCTGCTCGCATGCCCATACACTTTCACGCCTGCCATCAGACAGCATCAAACGAAGCAGCATCCGTAAAGGTGCGGAGAAGAAGAGTTTGCTTCTACGGGCATACTTGCTGGGCAAACCCACGCACGAATGCAAAGCCAGAAGGCTTCGCCACACCGCGGCCGTTGACGGGCCTATATAAAGTGCATCGCCCCATAATGTGTACACTTGCAGGCCCCCTATCGCTCTCCCAAGAACAGTGTACACTCGCATCGAGCAGATTTATTTGACTTCAACCATTTCAAGCGCAAGCTCACTTCCAACTCCAGGCCGATGCAACTGGATGCGTAGCGTCGTTTTCGAGTAGCTCCTTGTTGGAAAACCAACGATCATTAAAAATGTTCGAAAGGTATGCGAGTCATCACTTTCATGCAGATTAGGCCCTGCTTGCCGCTTTAATAGTCTCCCATTTAATAGCAGAAATACGACTGTAGTACGGGCCACATTCTTCCACATGGCAATGGCTCCGCCAGCTCTAGCGCTTGCAGTAGACGCCACTGCCAGGGCACAATGTATGCTACGACCCGTGTTGGAGCGGGGTAGCATCAACGACCGGCTCATTGCCGGTCTACAGTATCTGCTCGCAGCCCACGTTTGTCTTCACCGGGCACGTGCACGACTCAAAAACACGCCTCTTGGTCTATGCCGACCGCAGGCGAAATGCCCTCCGTGAACTTCCTTGCCAGGTATCCTCCAGCCCGATGCTTACCAACCCGTTCTCACTCATAGTCACCTCCTGCCACTGGGCAGACAAATGCAGCACCGCCAAGGTCTCACCGCCCGTGCTACCGCGCATATTCCCTAATGGAGGCAAACGCCCTTACCCACGCAGTTCCTGTCCCACTCCGCAGCTATAACGGTTCCTGCAAACCCTCCTTAATGCGCAGCACTACCTCGCCGCCTGCGCCGCGCATGAATACAGTTACGAACCAACACCACTTCCGCGCTATCCCATGCAATGGCTGGGTTTCACTCAATGCATTGCCGGCTGCCACCCTCTACACTTGGTCAAAACAAAGCACTGGCTGCTGTAATTTTCGGCGCTAATCTTCCTGTGTCAAAAGGGAACTTCGCAATTGCTCTCCATCTAAAAAAGAGGTTTTCGCAATCGCATGCCGGCCACGTTGATTCTTCAAGGCTGGCTCATTACATTGACAACGCATACAATACGCTGATGCGGAAGGCCCGTCGGTACCGTGTCCTGACGATGATGGTATGCTGCAAGGGTCAAGCATTCCCTAACTACTTTTGCACGGCACAGTTTGTGAAGCTTTGACTTCAAAACCGTCAAGCATGCCGGTGCGAAATAGTAGAGGTGCTACTACAGCTGACACACTCAGCAAAACGTTTTTAACTCGGTTGGTATTCTTCCAAACCTGCTGGCGGATTTTTCCATTAATGAACACATATTCGGTACCGTATTTCGCTCTCGAAAAACAAACATGCGATTGACCGCTCTCCAGTATCTCTCGAATTTTTTTGGTGGAATGTGTATTGCATGTCACCGAAAGGATGGGGTACAACACGGATTACAAGTATTACTGTTGCGAAGCATAACATTCCCACCACCGTGTGGATGACCAAACAGAAAGCTCTATAGTCAAATCTAAAAGTGCCATTCAACACTCTAATAGCCTAGCCTCTTTCGATTGACTCAATCCCAACTAGCACCATTGTTAGGAGAGAGCACGTTGCTGCAAATTATCCCCACAGGCCACATAACCTGTTTGCCGTTGTGTGAAATCACTGAAAACTTGCGGATGATGACCGTATCGACCCTCCCCTATCTCAGGCTGGGTTTTCGAACGAAACTCGAAAGGTTTCAACAAACAATAGGCAAATTCACCATCCGAAACACTATTAATTTAGTGGATCAAAGAACCACCGTAGTTGCTTCATGCAGATGTCACTGTCACGCCGAAGCACGGCTAAAGAAATGGGATCCTGTGGCTATTCAATAACGCTGAACATTCAGAAAACTGAGGGCAGCTGTCAACTGTGCCCTGCAAGTGCGCATTAATGGGGAACACCGTTGTGAAACCACACCTGCGAACTGACAAAGCCGAGTTCTCATGACAGTCCAACACTCAACCAGTTGCACTGCGCCAGCTCCGCCTGTATGACAACCCCCAGAAAAGCTCTTTCAGTCGATACACGCTGTGCCGTGCACCTAATGGTGCCTCAGCGTGCTACTCCCTCAAGTGACCAGAGCTAGGAGTGTAAGGGCTTCCAAATGGTCTCAATGCAGTTGAAGCCGGCAAGACGGCGTGGAAGCCGCAGGTTTTCTGTACAGAATAAAGCTATATATTCACGCTCAGAGAGGTGTTTGGAAGAAATACTAAAAACATGAACGAGACTGACTGGTCCGAAGCGGGGATGACGTCTTAGTCAGCATCAACGCCCCAACCCTCAGCTTCAGTGGGAAGGAGATATTCCGAAACGTTAGAGCGTCAAGCACATGAATATCTAAAGGTAGTGATCCGAGAACTCGTGTGAGAAGTACCAGATGTGCTGCAACTATTTTTGCTTCAGCACCCTTCCGCTCGCCAAGCACACCCGCAACTACGCAGCCAACAACGAAATGAAGCAACCGGAGAAAAATGCACAACTTGAAACCTATATTTATTGAATATTGATACCTTCTACGGAGAATATGCCTCACGATATGGCACCCGCTGGGACCTCCCCACCGTCGCCTTCCCAGCAACGTGCATCAGGCAGCACCAGCACAATCACTCTGCATTCGCTTACGCAGGCAAACGTACGACACTGTGCTCCCCCCACACACATACCACTTAGTGGCCAATGAGGACGATGACTCAACAGCTTCCCGTAGGGGGAAATTTTGCGTGCCTGTGGCCACTAAGATGCCTCGGGTTCACAAGTCAGAGGACCCCCCCTAGCGTCCACGAGTCATCGAGACGTGATGCAGTTCCTGTATTGCCTCCCAGCATGTCGGCTATCCACTAACCAGCAAGCATATATTGACTATCTGCGCGTCTAAACTCTCTTTCGCCTAGCTCTTCGTATGGGATGGATATCTGGTGGCAAAGACCTACGTCGCATGGATCTGAATCGCCTTCCGCAAGCTTCCGCTCGTTCAGTCCATAGTTGCTCGGCCTGCCGCTGGATTTTAAGACCTTGAAGCAATGGAGGAGCAAAAACACAGCAGCGACTGTAGAGGCCAGGACGGCAACAGCCACGAGCGACAATCCCGTGCGTTTTCTTCCATACCTCAGTGGAGAGGCAGTCTGAACCGATAAAAGAGATTCATTGTGTGGGGGAATAGTCTCAGAGCTACCAACAGGAGGGGCAAGTACTTCAGCGCTGTCAATTTCCTGCGCCAGTAGAGCCACGGTGGCGGCAAGGAAAAGAGGCGTGAACGCGTGCATTTCGCAGGCTAAATGAGTATACTAACGCGACTAAGAAGAAGTGGAAAGCATATTTCTTAAAACTTCAGTGTAGTTAGGGAAAGGGTTTACCTTGTGAACTTCATCCCGTTCACCACTGGCATGCACAATTCTGCACCGCTCTCGGCATGCATGTACTGTTCTGGAATGGCCAAGGCTGCAGAACCCCACTGCCTATTTACTTCTGGTTATGTTGAGATTATGTGTGCCTTCTTTTTATTAGGGAATATGCTTCACTAGTGAAACTGAAGGCAATGCGGGAGTTTTGAACTTTCGTCCAGCCACCTGCACTTTGGTGGGCTCGATAATCGACTGCCTGACGGGTAGTATATTCGTCTCCGTTGCTTCTTGGTTGTATACGCAAAGAACTGTAGCGAAAGTAAAAAGCGAAATGCAGCAGCCCTTCTTGAAAAATCATATCTTTCAGCTGACTAGTTGCGTCCCTGGTTCCTGGGCATCTAGAAAAGGGAGTCGTCGATCTTTGTAGGATTGCTGCTGAGATTATGGGCACGTGCTTCCGCGTTAGGGGACACATCCTAGGCCATCAAGAGGACCTGGCGATCCGTTCCACTGCTGCTTGGATGTCACCATGGCCGACGTAATCATGACCATGCATTCTGCATAAGGCCTCCGCGCAGAGCGAAGCTAGGACGTAGAATCAGCAGAGTCCACGCTTTCTCTAGTACCACGAGAGATGGGCATGCGTGCTGAAGTGCTCAACCCGACACTCAGTGAGCTATGCAAAACAGCAGTTGCATGAATATCAAGGCAGTAACAATGGCTCAATATAGAGAGGCAAGGGGAATCGTCGTTGACAAGCGAACCTGCCCAACGCAAGTGCTTGACCAACCGGGCTTCGAAAGTGTACGTCGGACACCACTTTGGTGATGCATATGATATAATCTGTGACTTTGTACTGCCCAAGCCGACACATCCACCGAGTGATTCTTTTAATGGCTCTCTTCAGTACCTTTGTTCTGAAAAGTCTTGGCCAGGGTTGTCAAAGATTGATTATCATTTTGAGCAGCGAAGTGTATGCCAATAAAGTATTGATGATGCCTCTTGATTCTTTACAAAATCGCGTAGAGCTGCTCGCGTACCGTATACTTGTGCTTCCTTTTCCTGAAAAGAAGTCGGTAGCAGACGATAGTTTGGTGCTTTTTCGAGTCACTGGCTTGTCGAGAAACAGCAATTGCTTTGTCGCTGACACCCAATGTCAGGAAGTAGGGCTTGCCGATAAAAGGGAGCACGAGTGCAGGAGACGACTTGAGGTTTTGGATGTAGAGCGGCTTGCTTTTCGCTCTGGGCTTAAATACGTTGTTTCTCCTCTTTCAGTAGATCAGCTGTAGGGGCGGCGATGTGGGAGGACCCCTGCGTGGAATTGCCATAGTGCGATGTGAAACCGAGGGACTCCGGCGAGCGTGCGAACAGGGGAAGAGGCAAAGTCCGAAAGTTCTTCCGACTCCAGCAGAAGCTAGTTGTTTGCATGCAGAACAAGTACTTTTGTGCTTTCACGAATCACTGCTTATCACGCAGCAGTTGCAGACCATGCCGAAAGTGCTGCAAGCTCTCCTCCACATCCCGGATGAACACAAGCTTGTCCTCTGTCTGTATAACCATCCATTCCGTTGACTGGCCACAAGAAATCGTGGTTTACCTATAGCTGCAATTCAGCAGGTACATTCACGAGCTTATTGCATTTCCACTTGTACCTTACTTTGCCAGTGCCGATATGAACGCAGTCTCTTGCTTGTCGCGGGGATGTACTGGGATCTCCAGAAATGCGTCATCACAGCCCCATGAATAATATGCTGCTGAACCCTGCAAACAATGCAGTAGTTTTTCTACCTGAGGCATCGAATAAGTTTGTTCCTCTGTTGTTTTGTTTTGAGGGGGCTAGAAGTTGACTTGCATGCACCACCTTCTGCCGCATTACTTCCACAGCACCGGCTTCTAAGCGCGCACGGCTGAGCTTTGTTTTCCTTAGCAGTTCATCGGCTTGCTGCTCGGATTCCCCCTCAAGGAGCTTGTGACTCGCATTCTTCGGAGCAAAACTTAGGGCTGTTCCGGGGGAGAATTCAATGCGACACCTTGGGCATCCCAAGCGTGATACTGCTTCCGCTGGTAGCAGTTTGTAATTCAATAGATCGGCGAGCTCTCCCTTCAACTGTGCCCAAATCTGCTGTTCTTGGGATGCTCCCAGAATCGCATCCCCCAATCCATAGTTTCCGTATGAGGATAACAACGGAGTGCGTGCAATTCTCCGTCGTTTCTTGCAGCGCCTCTACACTGCGAGCCTCCTCTCTCCCCTCTCCTTGGAAAACTGCTTCAACTCTCCTCATAGTAGAGGATACAAACATTGTAGGGTGTACTGGGAGGTATGCTCTATCAGTGCTTGCCTTCACATTGTCCTCAACGGTACCATCTGGCGGCTACGTGTGAGCCTTCCACTGGGTCACCCACGGCATGCCTAGGATTATTCCATGGTGAACTAGTCAAACATGAACGCCCCCTAATAAGGCTTTATGAGTACTTTGTAAATTGAGCCCGCACTTCTCCACCATATTGTTGCCGATGCTCTTGTCTTGTTTGTCATTGGCGAAACGTAGTCGCAGTGACTGCGAATAGAGTTGTAAGTTTGTATCCCTTCGCCGAGGCTTCACCTCTCAGGTGCACTCTGCAGCCTCTGCCTACTAGCGCGAACAACTCCAAACGATTGATACAAACTTGGGAAACCACAGGCTTGATTCAGGGCTGGCTCGAGGCAGATCTGCAGGTGCGAGTGTCGCCTCTTCCGTGGCGTTCACTGAGCCGTGCACTGCGTGCAGGCCAGAGCGTTTGCCTGGTCTCTCTGCTCGTCCCCGTGGTGGCGCCGCTCGAAGTATTGATTCCTTTGCCTTTTTCATTCTTTTTCAACACCGAAATATGCGTCCTTCTTTATTTCAAGGGGAACGAACGCGTCGCATTGAGCGAGGCTTTCGGTAGCCAGATGCTACCGGCTACCGCTCTTCAGTTGTATGTTTTAGTTTGTGATTGGGGCTGGCGTTTACAGCCCCCACATCCATAAGCTCCGTAACTTTCTCGCTTCGCCTCCTCCATTCTTAGTGAGGGTGGTGTAAGTCGCAATCTTTCTTGCATTGTCTCGCAGGTACTCAGCCCGCAGGTACTCCTCCAATTCGGCGATCTCCACCCTTTCAGCACTCACTTCTCTCTCTGGGGTCCAGCCGGTTACTTATGCCTCCCTCGGGGGGACAGTCCCAGTATGAACCATTAATACAGAAGCGCCGATTCTACCGTTGGGCTTCTGCTCACCTCGGACTGATACTTCGCGGCGTAGCGTTCTCCCAGTGGTGCCGCTGCTTCAAGTTTTCTGAGTTCTGCCATAGCCACTCTCCTTGACGACCTGGGAACGAACGTACGTAGCAATGTATTCCGGAAAGCCTCCAGGATCCTGATGTGACCATGCAGTGCCTTCCCTACTAGGTCTTGAGGAGGTTCTTAAGGATGCAAATACACCCGCACTGGCCCCGCATCGCGGTGTCCGGAGTTTCAGAACTGCCGACAAAGGCGAAGGCATTCTTCTTGAATTGTTTTTTGGTGAATGCACTTCCTTCGGAAGTGGTGTAGACAATGCGTTTGTTTCACCGCGACAACTCCTCGATGTTGTGGTTGCTTCTCCTCCTGGGGATATCCGGGCCAACCTGCGTCAGGCGAGAGGATAAACGGGCTGAAGCTTTGACGAAGAATTGGGGGGGTAGTGAAAAATTTTTAAAAATAGTTTTTGGCCAATACTGATTTTCTTCAGTATTGGCCACTGCTACGCACTGGGCCGCCCTGCTGCGGGAGTGGATTTCGGCGCTCGAACCTACCCCGATAAGCCATACGGTTTTACGTAGTGTAGAGAGAGTCCTCGCTCTTATCCGGCAACCATCAGGAACTGCAGTAGATTTATGTACTAAAGATAACGACTCCCAGGAAGATTCCCGCCTTCTTCGCCTCCAGTCGTCCTTGGCACGGCCGTAGCTGGTGCGACACGTGCACAAGGATGTGGGCTGACTGTAGTGCACGGCGGGCCTACCCTGTCACTACGATAGATCCCTAGGTAGACTGAATAGGTGCACACACTATATCCAGACACCAAAATCTATGATTCTCGCTGCAACCCCTAATAAGCACAATTAACAACCAAATGTACGATCGAGTTCCTATTATTGTTCGGTAAGAAAGACCAGAATAATAGAACTGGTGCCCGACCCACGCCGAGGGCGTGGGCCAGGGTCACAGCAACAGCCTCGCACCCAGCCCCAAGCTGGTGCCGGCTGGCGACCACTCTGATCCTATGAAGCTGCTTTTCTATCTAAAAGTGTCCTAATCCCTT
>NW_013549391.1:0-9474 GCF_000499425.1 Eimeria acervulina | reverse complement strand
TATATATATATATATATATATATATATATATATATATATATATATATTGATGGATCTATATAAATATACGTATGCATATATACACACAAATATATACACATAGATGTATATAAATAGATAAATAAATACAGAAACAAACAAACAAACAAACAAACAAATAACTAAACAAAATAAACAACCAAATAAATAAACAAGTAAATAAACAAATAAATAAAATTAATAATAAATAAATGAAGCACCCTTAAGCCTAAGGAGCTGGTTATAGTATTTTCTGAGTATTGTCTGTGCCTCAACAACACTCAGGCTCCCGCGTATTAGCAGCACTAGTCGATATTTTCGTGTTCCAAATGCTGCTGCTGGTGCTGCTGTTGCTGCTGCTGCTGGTGTTGCTGCTGCTGTTCGTTGCGCGGGGGATGCTGCTGCTGCTGCTGCTCCTCCTGCTGCTGCTTCGTTGGAGGCGTCTTTGCTTTTTGCTGCAGCAGAAGGGGGCTTCTGGGTCTTGTTCTTGCTATCGGGAGCTGCTGCTGCTGCTTTTGCTGCTTTTGCTGCTGCTGCTGCTGCTGCTGCTGCTGCTGAGGCAAGGTTGCTGCTGGCAGCAAGCAGAGAAAGAGACAAATGAGACCTACGCCTGTCTCCTGATCTTCTTAAAAGCAAAGGCGACAAACAACCTTTTGCTGCTGCTGCTGTTGCTGCTGCTGTTGCTGCTGCTGATTTTCTTCGTGCTGCAGCAGGAGAACTCATGCTGCTGCCTTTCCAACCAGCTGCTGTTGCTGCTGCTGCTGTTGCTGCTGCTCCTGATGTAGCAGCACTTACAGCAAAGGTCTGCGGAACCCCTAAGCGAATGAAGGCTGCATATTTTGTCTCTTTCGAACCCCCCAAACGATGTTCCTGCAGCAGCACTTTCCGTTGCTGCTGCTGCTGTTGCTGCTGCTGCTGCTGCTGCTGCTGCTGCTGCAGACGACTGCAGCGCAGCAGCAAGGCTCCAGCAGCACGAGGAGGACCCTTGTGTGTCTCTCTTCGCTTTTTAATATACCAACCGTCTCTCTTAAAGCCCCTCTTCCCCTTCTCAGAAGCAAGCGAGAGACAACTGGTCTCTGCATGCAGCAGCAGCAGCAGCAGCAGCAACAGCAGCAGCAGCGGCAGCAGCAGCTGCTGTCGGGTTGCTGCTGGACGGCCCCGCCCCTTTACAGGCGCCCCCCAACGCTCCACAAAAACCATCAACAAGTCCTTCTAGAGCAGCTGCAAGGGTTTAGGGTTTAGGGTTTAGGGTTTAGGGTTTGGCGAGTAGGGTTTAGGGTTTAGGGTTTAGCGTTTAGATGCTGTTCAAGCCCTCAAAGTCTCCATCATCCCAACCCCACACCCAGGGAAGGGGGCCCCCGTAGGAGCCCCGTAGGGTCCCTGCAGCCAGCGTTGCTGCTGTTGCTGCTGTTGCTGCTGCTGCTGCTGTTGCTGCTGCTGTTGCTGCTGCTGCTGCTGCTGCTGCTGCTGCTGCTGCTGCTGGGGGTTGAGCCATTCCAGACTCCTCTGTTACCTCGGGAGGCGCATCAGCAGAAAACAGCTCTGTTGCATGCGGTGTGTGCAGCAGCAGCAGCAGCAGCAGCCATTGCACGGCGTGCTGCTGCAGTTGCTGCTGCAGTAGTTGCTGCTGCAGTTGCTGCTCCTGCGCTTGCTGCTGCGTCAATACCGTTCTTTTAATGCGTTTAAATAATACAAATATTTTAATTTATTAATTTCTATCAGTGCACACCGCGGGGCTGCTGCTGGCGGTTGCGTATATATATGGATGCATGCAGCAGCAGAGCAGCAGCTTAATGCTAACTTTTTGTGTTTATTCTTCGCCTTTATTTACTTAACTAAACAAAACTTCTTTATTTATTTACTCTTCTTATTCATTAACTTCTCTCCACCTCAAACAAACTGCAAAAGAAGACAAAGAAGCAGCACCACAAGCGCCTCTTGTAGCTGCTCAGCTTGCTGCTGCTGCTGCTGCTGCTGCAGCAGCAGCTGCAACAGCAGCAGCAGCAGTAATGGATTTAGACGGCCATACATCCGGAGGAGATCCTCCTTCAGCTAACCCCGGCTGCACCCGTAACAACAACAGCAGCAGCAGCAGCAGCAGCAGCAATGACGACGGCAGCAGCAGCAGCAGCAGCAGCAGCAGCAGCAGATCTGCGGAAGCACTGCTGCAGTCGTTGGCGTGTCCTCATGTTTGGGTGCGTAGAGGCTCTGGGGGTCGCATGAGGAAAGCAGCAGAAAAAGCAATCAACGCCCTGAGACAAGTAAGACAGCCTGCTGCTACTGCTGCTGCTGCTGCTGCTGCTGCTGTTGCTGCTGCTGCTATTGTTGCTTCTGCCGCTGCTTGTGTTGAGACTTCTTCTGCCTGTGCAGCAGCAGCAACAGCAGCAACAGCCATCCATCATCTGCAGCTTTAGAGATTCAAGAAGCAGCAGCAGCACCAGCACTAAGTGATGCTGCTGCTGCTGCCTCACCAGCGCCTGTACACGTATGTAGCTGTAGCTGCTGCTCTAAAGTCGCTGCTGCTGCTGCTGCTGCTGCTACAGGAGGGTGTAGTTTGTCTAGCAGCAGAAATGAATGCAGCAAACCGCTGCATTTCTGTTGCGGAGGTAGCGAGGAGACAATCTGCTGCTGAAGGAGACAGAGTTGTAAGCAAGTGCTTCTTCTCTGGATTAGAGGTAATTGCTGCTGCTGCTCGTCCTGCTGCTGCTGCTGCTCGTCCCGCTGTTGCTGCTGCTCGTCCCGCTGTTGCTCGTGCTGCTGCTGCTGATCGTGCTCCTGCTGCTGTTTGTGCTGCTGTTGCTGAATGTGTTGCTGCTGCTGTTCATGCTGTTGCTTGTGTTGCTGCTGTTGTCCTTAGCGCCCCGTATCAGCCCAATCAGATCAGCAGCAGTCTTACGAGCAGCAGCAACAGCAGCAGCAGCAGCAGCAGCAGCAGCAGCTATTTTTTTAGACAGCCGCATTGGCAACAACCTTTTGAACAGCAGCAGCAGCAGCAGCAGCAGCAGCAGAATTTGTGTTGTGTGTCTTCAGGCAGAAGGAGAAGGCCGTCGAAATTCACTGCGCCTCTTCTTGCTGCTGGGCCGAGTGCAGCAGCAGCAGCAGCAGCAACAGGGACAGCAGCAGCAACAGCAGCAGCAGCAGCAACAGCAGCAGGAGCGTGTGGTTGCAGCTAACTGATGGAGAGAAGGAAGCAAACCCTAAACCCTAAACCCTAAACCCTAAGCCCTAAACAAACAAATAGAAAAGACGGTTTGAACGAAGTAAAATACTAAGAAAAGGAGACAGAAGCAAAACCTGTCTCCACCTTCGATGTTGTTTGCTGCTTCTTTTGCTGCTGCTGTTGCAGCAGCTGCAGCAGCAGGTGCAGCAGCAGCTGCTGCGCTGGCTGGGTAGCAGCTGCAGCAGCAGCTGCTGCGCTGGCTGGGTAGCAGCTGCAGCAACAAAGAGAACACCAGCAACTCCTGCTGCTGCTGCTGTAACATCAGCAGCAGCAGCAAGCACAGCAGCAGCAAGCACTTCAGCTGCTGCTGCTGCTGCTGTGCCTTTTAAACATGTTGACAGGTGTATGTTGCTGCTGTTGTTGTTACTGCTGCTGCTGCTGCTGCTGCTGCAGCATAAGAGCTGCATGGAGAGACACTAGAAAGAGACAGCAGAATCTGTACGTAAGCCTTGCGGGCTCTAACGTCAGACCGAAATGCAAATAAATTTGCTGCAGCAGCAGCAGCTGCTGCAGCTGCTGCGGCTGCTGCTGCAACTGTTGCTGCTGCAGCTGCTGCTGCAGCTGCTGCTGCAGCTGCTGCTGCTGCTGCAGCCACAGCAACAAACGGAAATTCGTGCGCTGCAAGCATACACAATACAAACGGTGCAGGTGAGAAGGAGACCCCAATCACCAGCAGCACCTGCTGCTGCTGCTGCTGCTGCTGCTGCTGCTGCAGTTGCTCCTGCAGTTGCTGCGGTCTCGTGTGTCTTTGCCGGAGACGGGGAGGGCAGTCTCTCTCCCTGCTGCTTGGCTGCAGCAGCAGCAGCAGCAGCAGATGCCTGCTGCTGCTGCTTCTTTGTTTTTTGTTTCTAATAACAAAATCAAAATAACAACCTCATCAAAGCCCCAAACAAAGAGGGGGCATGCAGCAGACACCGCGAACGGCCCCTGCTGCTGCTGCTGCCGCTGCTGCTGCAGCTGATGCTGCTGCTGCTGCTGCGCAAGACAGAGGGGTCAGTAGCTGTGTCTCCTTCCCAAAGGAGACTAACAATACACAAGAACAGCAAAGGAGGCAGCAGCACCTGCCGAGGTTTGCTGCTGCTGCAGCAGATCCCTGCTGCTGCTGGAGCTGCTACTGTTGCTGCAGCAACTCCTGCTGCTGCTGGATACGCAACAGCAAAAGCTAACCCTGCTATTATTGTCACATACCAGCACTGCTGCATCAGCAGACTCTTCTGCTGCTGCTGCTGCTGCTGTTGCAGCAGTTTCCCAGTGTGGGTGCTGCCCCTGCAAGCGGAGCTGCTGCGCTTGCTGCTGCTGCGCGTCGCGGTGCTGCCGCTGCGCTGCTGGCGCTGCTGCTGGCGCTGCTGCTGCTGCTGCTGCTGGGTTTGGTGCAGTGGCTGCGCAGGTCCCGCAGCAGCAGTAACAGCAGCAGCAGCAGAGAGACAGGCATCTGGCGTCTCCCCAACAAAGGCTTCAATCAAAGGAGACAGCAGAATCTACAGCAGCAGCTGCTGCGGCGGGGAAGAAGGAGAGGAGCACGACTGCTGCGACCGAGGCGAAGCTATGTGCAGCACTTGCTGCTGCTGCTGCTGCTGCTGCTGTTGCTGCTGCTGCTGCTGCTGCTGCTGAAGCTGCTCAAAAGGGGCTGCTGCTGCGCCCCGCAATAGTAGTTGCTGCTGCTGATGCTCTATCGGAGCAGCAACTGCAGCAGCAGCAGCCGCTGCTGCTGCAGCAGCAGCTGCACTGTTCTCAAATGAATGGCTAGGAGCAAGATTATCTGATGTTCCCTGCTGCAGCTGCTGCTGCTGTTGCTGCTTCGGCTGCTGCGGTGCTTCCTTCGTGTGTCCTGCTGCAGGTGCAATGACCTGCTGCTGCTGCTGCTGCTGTTGTTGCTGCTGCTGCAGCTGCAGTTGATGCAGCGGCAGTTCTCGGTGCTGCAGCTCGTGCTGCGGCAGGCTGAGTATTTGCTGTACCCGCTGCAGAGGATCTTGCTGCTGCAGCTGCTGCAGCTGCTGCTGCTGCTGCTGCTGCAGCTGTAAGGCATTGTCAAAGGCCGCTACATTTGAATTCCCCCACAGATTTTGCTGCGGGGCGTCTGGAAGCTGCAGGCGCAAACTGTCCAGGGGACATTTGCTTTGCTGCTGCTGCAGCTGCAGCTGCTGCTGCTGCTGCTGCTGCTGCTGCTGCTGCTGAGGTTCGGAAGCAGGCAGCAGCAAAGGAGATAACGGAAGTGGAGGCAAACACTTGTCGATGACCGCTTCAACAGACCCCCCCTTTAGGCAAAACATCTCCGACCCCTGCTGCTGCTGCTGCTGCTGCTGCTGCAGGGCAAGAAGCAGAGACGAGTGTGGATTTGCTGCTGCGGCTTTAGGGGAGAAGACGGGGGGAAATACGGCTTGGCAGTCGCTGCTGCTGCTGCAAGCCTTGTTGCTGCTGCAGACCGTGCTACTGTTGTTGCTGCAGTTGCTGCTATTGCTGCTGTTGCTGCTGTTGCTGCTATTGCTGCTGTTGCTGCTGTTGCTGCTGTTGCTGCTGTTGCTGCTGTTGCTGCTGCTACTGCTGCTGCTGCTGCTGCTGCCAGCTGCTGTGGGGCTTGCCGTAGGCGTGGATACTTCGCGCTGCAAGAGGAAAAGCTGCAGCAAATGCTGCAGCGCCACCTGGCTTTTAAAAAGCTCCTCCAAGTTCGGCAGCTGCGGCTGCCGTTGCTGCTGCTGCTGCTGCTGCACCTGCTGCTGCTGCTGCTGCACCTGCACCTGCTGCTGCTGCTGCTGCACTTCCTTAAGCTCCAGTGCCTTCAACAGGTCGCTGGTCCAGTTTACTAAGTGCTGATCGTGCTGCTGCTGCTCCTCGTCTTCCTCCTGCTGCTGCCTGTGTTGCTGCAACGGCTGCTGCAGGAGCTGCTGCTGCTGCTGAAGCTGCAGCTGTTGCTGCAGTTGGCATTGCAATTGCTGCTGCAGTTGCTGCTGCTGTTGCTGCTGTTGTTGCTGCTGCAGGGCGTATGCCCTGAAGGCATCACCTGCCCATTCGGCGGCTTGCTGGTGCTGCATCTGTTGCTGCAGGCGTTGCTGCAGCTGCTGCTGCATTTGCTGCTGCATTTGCTGCTGCAGCTGCTGCTGCATCTGCTGCTGCAGCTGTTGCTGCAGCTGCTGCTGCAACTGCGCACTCTGCGCCTTTTGCGGGGCTGGCTTCTGTCGGATTGTTTTGAGGCCCCCTAAGGGGATTGCTGGCTGCTGCTGCTGCTGCTGCTGCTGCTGCATGCGTGTTGCTACTGAGTTAGAGAAAACATCTGCTGCTGCTGCTGCTGCTGCTGGCTTTGAGAGAGACAGTTGCTTCGGAGGCAGCAGAGACAGAGAGGCGTATGGCAGCGACAGCCGCCTCAGCAGCTCGACGCTCTCCCCATACTCAGGCACCTCGAGTAAACCCTGCTGCTGCTGCTGCTGCTGCTGCTGCTGCTCGTGCTGCTGTTGCTGCTGCTGCTGCGGCAGGCGCTGCTCCGCAGCAGCTGCTGCAGCAGGACCCCTACTCGCAGCATAGAAAAAGGTGCAGTTTGCTGCTGCAGATGAATTTGAATTCTTATCATTCCCCAAACGAAGAGCCTCTCCCCGCCCAGCAGCAGCAGCAGCAGCAGCAGCAGCAGCAGCAGCCGCAGCAGCAAACTGCGGGCGTGCTGCTACCGCCGCACTGCAGGACTCTGTTGTCGCTGCTGTTGAGCCGTTCCCGGCAACCGCTGCTGCATTTGCAGCAGCATTCGTAGCAGCAGCAGCAGGAGCAGCAGCAGCAGCAGCAGCAGCAGCAGCTTCTGCTGGTCCCCGCTTCTTCCTTCTAAAGTTTCTGTGCTGCCGCAGCTCCTCTATTCCGTGCGCATGCCTGCAGCCTTCGCCTGCAGTGCAACGCCCCTTCTTGTAGCCATGACACAAGTTGCTGCAGCACAGCAGCAGCAGCAGCAGCAGCAGCGGCAGATGCAGAAGAAGCATGAAGCGGCAGCAGCAGCAGCAACAGGATAAAGCAGCGAAACGATAAAGCAGCAGCAGTAGCAGCAACAGGATAAAGCAGCAGAAGTATAAAACAGCAGCAGCAGCACTAATAACAACATTTGCAGCAGCAGCAGGAAGTGCATCGGAAGCAGCAGCATCAGCTGCAGCATCACCAGCAACAGCAGCAGCAGCATCGCCATCAGCAGCAGCAGCACCCTCTTCCGTCGGTCCTCGTTGCAGCAGCAGCCTTCTCAGCAGCAGCAAGGCAACAACACAAAGCAACAGCAGCAGCAGGCGTCTCAGCAGCAGCAGCAGCAGCCTTGTCAGCAGCCTTCTCAGCAGCAGCAGCCTTCTCAGCAGCAGCAGCATTCTCAGCAGCAACAGCAGCGGTCCCAGCAGCAGCAGCAGCAGTTTCAGCAGCAGCAGCAACAACAACAGCAGGAGCGATCTGATTAGCAGCAGCAACCATCTGAGCAGCAGTTTCAGCAGCAGCAGCAGCAGCAGGAGGGTGATGGATATGAGTAGCAGCATTTGCATGCAGATGCATATGATAGAAAAGGGCTGACGTTTTATAAAGCGGTAGTGTATGTTTAAGTTCTTCAATTGCATGCGCATAAGAACAAGAGGGGTCGCTGCAGCTTCCTTTTAACTTCTTTTCAGGACAAAGTTTCGTCTGTCTTAAGTCCGGCAGAGGCCGCAAGTCTTTCTTATCATGAGCAAAGAGGCAGCGCAGCCCCCGACCGCAAGATAAACCTCGCTGCAAATACGGGCACATCTTCGTCTGCATGCAACAGCAACAGCAGCAGCAGCAGCAGCAGCAGCAGAAGCAGAAGCAGAAGCAGCAGTAGTAATAGTAACATTAGTAATGGTATTATAATATAATTATAATATAATATAATGTAATATAATAATATATAATATAATATAATACATATTATAGTATAATATATACAAATATATATATATATATATGATATATAGTAGATATAGGTGTACGCATACAAAAAAGAAATATAATATAACTTCTGCAATATATAAGTATATATATATATATATATATTTATATTTATATATATATATATTTATTTATATATATATGCATCTATTACACAATAGATATATGTGAATGTATACGTGCTTACACAAAATATATAAAACATAATATGCATACATACAATATAATATGCATATATATATATAATATATATGTACATATATTATTATTAGATCATACAAATATATATATATATAACATATATCTATTACATAAGACATATATATATATATATATTATATAAAATATACAAATATACTTATATCTGCATACTATTAAATATGTGCATTGCATTTATATATATATATATATATATATGCATACTACATATACATTGTTATATATATATATATATATATGTATATATCTACATATATATATATATATTCATCATAACAAATATGTGTATAAATATGCACATCACATATTTACATAATATACATTTATATATATGTAG
Organism: Eimeria acervulina; assembly: GCF_000499425.1. Lineage (NCBI taxonomy): Eukaryota > Apicomplexa > Conoidasida > Eucoccidiorida > Eimeriidae > Eimeria > Eimeria acervulina. The sequence goes on along the minus strand of NW_013549391.1, from coordinate 769 downwards.
ACATGTATATAAATATATATATATGTATAAATATATATATATATTTTATATCTCTATATTAAACAATATATATACAATTTATATATGATATGTATAAGCATGCATGCAGTATACATATGTATAAAAACAGATGTATATATACATCCACTTATATATGCATATATTTAGCTATATATATATATATATATGTTTTGTTATATATCTATACAATCTATTATATATACAATATAAATAAATGCACAAATACTTATAGCTAATATTCTGTATTACAATATTAATATAAATGCACATCGTATATTTTGTACATACTATGTTTTATATCTCTATTATCTTTTATGTATACAGCATAATATATATATATATATATATATTTATATGTATATATATAGTTTACATATTATATACTATATGGATTGTGATATATATATATATATATACATATATTTTTTTTACAGATATATACTACATGCAGTATAATATTACATATTATATTAAATATATAGATATATATGCATAAATATATATAATATATATCATATCTATAATATAAATAATATATATATCATATATATCATATAACATATATATATATATATATATTTGTATATATATATAAATATATATATATATATATATTTGCATCTATAGATGGCACATCCCTTACATGAAATAAATACGTAGACTAAATATATACATATATATTATATAAATAGATATATATATATATATATATATGTATATGACTATATATATATATATATGTATATGT
>NW_013549392.1:0-9871 GCF_000499425.1 Eimeria acervulina | reverse complement strand
TATATATATATATATATATATATGCATACATCTGGTGCTGGCGCTGCAAAGGAGATCGGGAAAATGAGTTTAGTATTGGAAGTGTGTGGGCTGTCTCTGTCTACCCAGTAGCTTCGAGCGAGCTTGCATTGAAGACTCAACAACAGCAACAGCAACAGCAACAGCTGCAAGAGCAGCAACAACAGCAGCAACAGCAGCAGCAACAGCAGCAGCAACAACAGCAAGAGTAGCAGCAAGGGCAGCAACAACAGCAGCAGCAACAGCAGCAAGACTAGCAGCAACAGCAGCAACAGCAGAAGTTACAGCAGCACGAGGAGCAGCAACAGCAGCAGCAACAACAGCAGCAACAGCAGCACGAGGAGCAGCAACAGCAGCAGCAACAACAGCAGCAACAGCAGCAGAAGGCGAGGCGGCGGCGGTGGATGGGCCGCTGTGGCTGCGTTGTCGTTGTTAGCCTTCCCTTATCTATTTTATATCTTTTAAAATTGAATAAATTCAAAATAAAATAAAGTAAAATAAATATAAAAATGCAAATAAAATAATATTTTCTTTTTATGTTCTATATACAGTCGCCGGCCTGCTGTCTTCTTACAGGCATGGTGAGCTGCTGCATACAGTTGAACAGTATTTAAAAAATAAACAAAACGCTTGAATAAGCAATAAAGAGCTTAAAACTTCTTTGATATTATATTTCTTTTTATTCGTAGACTTTAAATTAATATACTGCTGCATACATCTTCTCTTCACAGCCGCAAGGGCCGCTGCAGCTGCTGCAGCGTATGGATTGCAGCAGCAAAGGGCGACTATGTTTTGAGGTATTGTTTTAAATTTAAGTGTATATATAGATTTAAATTATTATATTTATATTCAATTATAATACTTTAGGTGTCTGTTTCCTCTCACAGTGTAGTAGTAGTGGTGCTGAGCGCTTTATCGAGCGTCTAGGCAGCTGCTCTTCTACCTTCTTCTGTTATGCTACTTCCAAATAACGTATTATTTTAGGGTTTAGGGTTTAGGGTTTAGGGTTTACCTTCTAAGGCCTCAAGACGAACCTGCATGTACACCTGAACCTACCAACAACAACACAACCCACCAGCTGCTGCAGCTGCTGCGTAGGCGGGTGCGGCAGGAACTCTGCTGCAGCTGTCTTCTTCTCTCTGTCAATTTTGCTGCTCTTCTTCTCACTCTTAATTCAAAAGGAGGCGCTCCTGCTGCAATGAACTCGGCGCCTGCCTCGTAAGCAAGGGGTACCGGAACCAACAGCAGCAACAGCAGCAAGCGCAGCAGCAGCCGCAGCAGCAGCAGCAGCAGCAGCAGCAGCAGCAGCAGCACCATCCGGAGCAGCAGCAGGAGGAGCACCCGCGGTGCCGTCCCTCATCCTCTGCTGCAGTCACACTACGAGCAGTACAAACTGTTGCTGTGCGTACACCCCAACCATGGCTTCTTTACGTGCCGTCAACGAGACTGCTGCTGCTGCAGCTGCTGCACCCTCAGCAGCAGCAGAAGAATCCGCAGCAGCAGCAGCAGCAGCAGCAGGTGCCGCAAACCTGTCGGCTTCTGCTGTTCAGAGCCTTAAAGACGAAGGCAATCGCCTCTTTAAGGAGGGAGACTTCGCTGGAGCGAGTGAAGCTTACACGCGCATGATTGAAGCATGCAAAGCAGCAGAAGCAGCAGCAGCAACAGCAGCAGCAGCAGCAGGGTCAAAGGTAGCAGGGGGAACCTCTAGCTCCTCAGCAGCAAACTTTGCGGAAGATGTGCAGCTTAAGGAGCTGCTGGCTGCTGCCTATTGCAATCGTTCAATGTGTCGCTTAAAGCAGCAAGATGCTTCTGGTGCAGCAGCAGACAGCAGCGCTGCTCTCTTGCTGCAGCCTAACTACAACAAGGCTTTGTATAGAAAGGCATTGGCTTTGAAGCTGCTAGGAGACCTTGAGGGTGCAGGGAGATCGGTGCGGCTGCTGCTGCAGCAAGAGCCTTCTAATAAAGACGCGGGGCTGCTGCTGCAGCAGCTGCGGGAGGCGCAGCAGCAGCAGCAGCAGCAGCTCGCCCACAGCAGCATGCCTTCTACTCTGCTTGAAATAGCTATGAACCCTCAAGAGACAGACAGCCGCAGAGTTAAGGCATTGAGGGACATAGGGAGATTAGCACAAGAGAGACACACGCTGCACGAAGCCCTAGGGAAGCAGGGTTTGCTGCAGCAGCTAGCTCTCTTCTTGAAGCAGCAAAACGCAAAGAAGAGCCCCGCAGCAAACGCCGATGCAGCAGGAGATACAGCAGCAGCAGCAACTAGTGCTGCTGCTGCTGCTGCTCCCGCTGTAGTGGAGGCAGCAGGTTGGGAGTTGGTCTCGTCTCTGGTGCACTTCAGCCCGTTAGGCGTCTCCGAGAGCAGCAGCAGCAGCAGCGGGGATAAGGTGCTGCTGCACTTGAACGAGCCGTTAGCTATACCTGAGCGCATGCGTCTCTGTCGCGAGGCTGTGCGGCGCTGCTGGACATCTGAAGATTTGCTGCAGGCATTTAGAAGGCTAAAGAGACAGGGCTTCTTACCTCCTCCACCTGATAGATTTGCTGCTGTCTTGCCCCCTCCCCCACCCAGCAGCAGCAGCAGCAGCAGCAGCAGCGAGAGCAGCAGCAGCATAGGAGATGCGCACTGGCGGGCTCTAAGTGCGGTGTATTTGCTGCGCGTGCTTGGAAGTTTAAAACAAACTGAAGCAGATGCATTTGAACATGATGTCTCCTTTTTAGAGACAGTCTCCTCAGCATTAGATTGCTACGATGTTCCTGCTGTAGCAGCAGCAGCACTGCATGCAATTGCTGCTGCAGCAGACGCAAGGAGACGCCTAGGTCTTAAAGCAAAGGCCTTAGCGCTAAGACACGGGATAGAGCGATGCCTTGAAGCAGCTCTGGGGCTCTTGTCTGCAGCAGCAGACTCCAGCAACAGCAGCAGCAGCAGCAGCAGCAGCAGCAGCAGGGGTGTGGGGGAAGAGCAGGGCGCACTGCAGCGGAGTGTGGAGGTTGGTGTTGTTTCTCTTTTGCGTCTGTTAGGAGACAAAGAAAGATCTGAAGCAGACAGCGTAGATATGCAGCGGTTAATAGACCAGCTGCTGTCTCCTTTCTTATCTTGCTGCTGCAGCAAAGACCCAAGCAAGCAGGCAGATGCTACTGTAGGCCTTCAAGCTCTTTTGTTTCTGATGAATGCAGATAGAGAGAGTGCGAGAGACTTTATTTTGCAGGGCTCTTTGCTGCCGCACATACTTGCAGCAGCAGTAGGAGAAGCAGCAGCAGCAGCAGGGCTAGCAGGGACAAAGCAGCAGCAGCAGCAGCAGCAAGTGGGTGCTGCGCTGCTGGTGCAATGCCTTGATTTTGTTGAACTCAGGCATAAACTCCTAGAAGACAAGGGACAGGGGCTGCTGCTGCTGCTGCTGCAGCAGCAGCAGCAGACCGTTTCACCTCTCCTCCGTTGTAAGATTGCTGTTGCTATCGCACGTGTTTGCTGCCATAGTGCAGAACTTAGAGAGACGCTGCTGCAGCAGGTTGACTTCATCGCTTTGCTGCAGGAGTTCCTTCTTTTGCTTCACCCTCAGCAGCAGCAAAAGCAGCAGCAGCAAAAGCAGCAGCAGCAGCAGCAGCAAAAGCAGGTAGACGAGGAGTTGGGTTTATGTATATTGGAGTTATTTTTCTTCTTAAGTTTGCATGGAGAGTTCAAAGAAAGGTTGAGACAACTAACAGCAAAACAAATAAAAGAACAGAGACAGGAGGGGCAGCAAGATTTGCTTCGATCCCTTTTAGACTTAGGTTTACAATTCTGCAGCAGCAGCAGCAGCAGCAACAGCAGCAGCAGCAGCAGAAGCAGCAGAAGCAGCAGTTTACCTCGTTATTTGATTTGTGGGGCCCTGTGCAACTTGCTGCAATCTAAAGAAGATAAGAAGAGGTGGGCGAGGTCAGGCAGGGGTAAGGAGACAGCAGAATTAAGCGAGCCTCAGCTAGAAGAGCTCGAGGCCTTTTATGAGCAGCTTCCAGCAGAAGCAAAGCCTGTACAGAATGGGGAGATAGATTTAGGCGAGGAGACATGTGCTGCAGAGCTACGCCGTTTGCTGCTGCAGCAAGGAGGTGTTAAGCTGCTTGTTGCTGCTTGCTGCAATAAACCCCTACCGTCTCCTAATGTCTTTCATGCAGCAGGCAGAGTTTTTTGTTTATTATCAAAGCATACAGACTTAAGAGGGTTGATGGTTCAGCAAGGAGCAGTAAAGGCGTTGCTGTCTGCTTTGGGGTGTCTAGGGAGGTCTGCTGGAGCAGATGTACGAGATTTGCAGCAAGCTGCTGCTCAGTTATGTATATCTATTAATCCTTCTTTGCTGCAGTATAATGAAGCATTAGACCTTGTTCCTGCTCTTCTACCTCTGCTAAAAGATGCACACGAGCTGCTGCAGTATGAAGGTGCATTAGCTTTAACAAATCTTCTTGCGGTAGGTGAAGATGTAAGGGTACGTGCATTTGCTGCTGGGGCTTGGGGGTCTCTAAGAGAGCTCTTATTCAGCGACAACGATTTGCTGCGTGCAGCAGGTATTGAGGGGTGGTGTAATTTGGCTAGTAGCGAAAGAGTAAGGAGACAGATTGGAGACACTACAAAGAACAATACGAATGTGCAGGACTTGAGGCTTCTTCTTGCTTTCTGTTTAGAGACAAACAATACACGTGCACAGACAGCAGCAGCAGGAGCTCTAGCGGGTCTCCTATATAACTCGGATATTGCTAGAGCTCTACCTAATTATGATAATTATAATAATATATTTACTGCTTTAAAAGAAACTAAAGAGGGGGATGAAGCGCTTCAAGATAGACTCGTTGCTTGTCTCTATAATATCTGCATGGAGGAGGAGACACAAGATAATCAGCAACAAGAACCAAATGTCCAGCAAATTAAAACAGATATTAAACAGCTTCTTCAAACACAACAACATAAATTCAATAAAGGTATTGCTGCAGATCTCACACAACAAATCCTCAACCCAGACAAACACACACAAACAAACACACACAACTCGCAATAAACCCAGCTGCAGCAGCAGCAGCAGCAGCAGCAATTGCAGCAGCAGCAGCAATTGCAGCAGCAGCAACTGCTGCAGCAGCAATTGCAGCAGGAACTGCAGCCGCAGTTGCTGTAGCAGCAGCAGCAACTGTCGCAGCATTTGCAGGAACTGCTGCTGCTGAGGGAGGCAGTGATGGTGTGGGGTGTTTTTTTTTTTGCTTGGGGGCTGTCGTTGCAGCTGTGGAGTTGGAGGCTGTAGCCTCGTCTGCGCGGTGTACGTACACCGCACTTTTGTGTGCAGTGTACGTACACCGCATGCATGCAGTTACGCAGTGCTGCATGTACACCCCAAAACACCAGAGGGGCATGCGTCTCTTGCTGCGCTGTCTCTACAGTGTACGTATTTACATACACCTCAGTTATTTAACTGTGCATCCTTAGAACCAAAGTAGAAACTCTGGCTAGCTGGAGCTAGCTAGCTAGGCTTCCAGCTAGCTATGGCTAGCTAGGGTTATGGGTAGCTGTGCCTAGTTGAGGTAGAAGGGTTTGGGCTGGCAGCTGTCTGCGGAGAAATTGTGGGGTTCTTTCTGGGGTGTACAGGCAGCTGACGCTGCTGCTGCGCTGCAACGGCGGAGTGTACGTACAGCTCATCCCAAGTTATATTATATATATATACATAAACATTAGTTTTATTTTGCTTAAAGACAGAAGAGTACATACAGAAAGAAAATACAAACACAAGCCAGCACGCTCTCAAAGCCTCCTGGGGCCCCGGCAGCGCCAGCAGCATCAGCAGCAGCAGTAGCAGCGCAGCTGACTCAGCAATGCTCAAGACTGTTACTGCTGCCGAAGCTGTTGCTGTTGCTGCTGCTGCTGCAGGAGCAGCAGCAGCAGATGATGAAGCATCTCCCCCGAAAAGTTCTTTCTTTGATAATGCACAGGACGGGTGTTGTTTATTTATGCATGCGTCTCTGTTTTTATTTTCTTCTTCTTCTTCGGCTCCTCTGCTGTCTCCGCTGCACTGTCTGCACTCTGCACACGCTTTTGCTTCAGCTGCGGTGTACCGACAGCATCTGTAGAGACATCATACTTCGTAGCACTGCCGTTTAGGTCTCTATGTGGGGTGTAGCGTTGGAGCTGGGGTTTAGACGCGGGGCGAGGGCCGCCTGCAGCACACACAAACCCTAAACCCTAAACCCTAAACCCTAAACCCTAAACCCTAAGGAGCCAATCGAACCGCTACACAAACCCTAAACCCTAAAGAACGCTCTGTTTGCTCTGGGCTGATGAAACCTCAAACCCTCTCTTAACACTTCCAAACCCTAAAACCCTAATGCACAAACTATACAAACCCTAGACCCTAAACCCTAGCTAATTAGGGTTTATATAAAGGCTTATATTATTATTATTTAGGGGAAAGGGAGACGCACTGCCTGCCAGCTGCTGCTCCAGCTGCTCTAAGCGATTCTCTACATAGCGTCTGCATGCAACAGCAACTGTGGGCTCAGCAGGGCCCTGAAGTGCTGCTGCTGCTGCTCCATCTGTTGCTGCTGCTCCATCTGTTGCTGCTGCTGCTGCTGCTGCCTCTGCGGCTTCAGTCAAGGCATCCACTCGCACACACAGAGACAACTTCGCCGCCAGCACTCGCGATATCTTTCCTAAACAAAAAGGAGACAAAGATATAAACAAATATATATATTATATATATTACCTATATAAGCTGCATATAATGCAGCTATCGGCACTCCCCACAAGAGAGAGAAAGAAATACAAGCAGAAGAGACAGCAGAAGAGACAGCAAGGAGAGGCAAATGAGGGACAGGAGGAGGCAGTAGAAAGACAAAAGGAGACAGTTTTTGATTGATGCACGGAGGGACACAAAGACAGAAAAAAGACAAAAGGAGACACTGCATAAAGGAGCTGCAGCTTGTGGAGACACAAAGGAGACAGTGAAAAGAGACAGCAATAAGAACAACAGCAGCAGCAGCAAACAAGAGCAAACAGCAGCAGCAACCAGCTGCAGCAACAACAGCAGCAGCAACAACAGCAGCAGCATCACCACCAGCAGCATCAGCAACAGCATCACCAGCAGCAGCATCAGCAACAACAACAGCAGCAGCATCAGCAACAACAGCAGCAGCAGCAGCAGCAGCAGCAGCAACAGCAGCAGGAAGAGCAGTTGCTGCATACCTTTAAGCTTGGGTGTGGCCTGTCCTACAATAGCAGCATGATAGATAATACCATACTTCGGTGTATTACTTTTTGTCTTCAGCGCTCTAAACAAAGCCTTCTCAGCCCCTAATATTTGTATTGTAGACGCTGGCTGCTTCGACAGAGACAGCAGACTGCCGCAGTGTGCAAGCAAACGCGCACCTATCACCTCCCCGACCTGAAATAGATAAAGGAGACAGAAGAATTGACAGAGACGGAGATATGCGAGACAGAAAGAAAGGTAAAGGAAGAGAAGATAAGACACTAGAAAAGAGACGGTAGACAGCAAGAGAGATAAGAGATATAAACAGAGACAAGCGAGAGACATATAAAGGACAGATAAGATATCAGAGACACACTAAGGAGACAGGAGACAGTTTCGTTGTTTTGCTGTGCAACACTAAACCCTAAACCCTAAACGCATAATCCAAGACCCATGAGAGCTGCCTCTTAGCTGTCTCTTCTCTCCTCTCTCCTCTTTCTCTTATCTCAACTGTCTCCTCTTCTAACTGTCTCCTTGCTCTTTCTTTTTCTGTCTCCTAACTGTCTCTTCTCTCAACATATGCGTTAGATCAGAAGCCACTGTTCTCTTTTTAATTTAATATACTCTGCACGATTTGTTCAATATCCTTTATCGATATTCTTCTAACTGTCTCTTCACTGAACTGTCTCCTCTTTTAACTGTCTCTTTTTCTATATATCTCTTTTTCTTTGTCTTTTCTCTCACCATATGCGTTAGATTAGGAGCCACAGCTCTCATTCTTAATTTAAGATACTCGGCCAGATTTGTCCTATACTCTGTTAGCTCTTCAACTCTCATTGCTAGAGCAGAGATATGTAAAAAATCTTCTTCAGTCATCTCCGTGCCCATCGATGTCTCCGCGCTCAAACGAACCTCCGCGCATATCTACAAAAAGAGGAGACAGATAATATATATATATATATATTTATTTAATATATTTATCTATTTATCTAAAGAGACAGATAAATAATATATATAAATATATTTGTTTGTATAAGGAGACAGATAAAAAACATATACAATGTAAATAATCAGATATATATATATATATATGACATATAAATAAATATACAAATAATAAATTTATATATATATGACATATAAATAATAAATATATAAGAGGAGAGGCAGATTAATTAAATAGTAAATAAGGAGACAGACAAATCAATTCAAAGATAACAGATTAATGAATAGATAGGAAGAGAGAGCAAAGGAGACATATTAATAAAACAATGCGACAAAATAAATATTAGATAAGAAGACAGAGTAATTAATTATGTACAAAATACAAGGACACTTGAATAAACATTTAGATATGGAGACAGACAGATAATTAAATAAAGACAGGCAAGGAGACAGATAAATCGATAAGGGTTGATAAGGAGACAGGTAGAGAAAAGGAGACAAACAAACAAATAAACAGACAGACGAAGGGATGAAGGGACAGATAAACATGCACAAGAGACAAACGAGAAGTAAGGAGACAGTCGAAGCCCCTCAAGGATATATGAAGAGACAGACAGATAGAAAGAGACATATAAAGAGACGGAAGAGCAGATAAGCAGAAAAGGAGATCAAGAGAAAGACAGGCCCAACAAGAGACACAAAGGAGACAGCAACAGCAACCAAACCCATCTTTATACCACCCACAGCAGCAGCAGCAGCAGCAGCAGCATCAACAACATCAGAATTAGCAGCAACAGCAGAATCAGCAGCAGCAGAATCAGCAGCAGCAGCATCAACGTCAACAACAGCAGAATCAGCAGCAGCAGCAGAATCAGCAGCAGCAGCAGCAGAATCAACAGCAGCAGAATCAGAATCAGCAGCAGCATCAGAATCATCAGCAGCAGAATCAGAATCAGCAGCAGCAGGTATGAGTATGCGTAAGAGATTACCTCATCAGGAAGTAGAGTCTCTAGCGGTGCTGTCTTTGCGTTTTGTTTGAACCCAAGGAGACGCACAACCTTTGCATAAAGGAGACTGTCTCCGACTGTCTTCGACAACTCGGGGAAGTGCCAGCCGTACCACTCTTTTAATCGCATTGAGAAGTTATTTAATTCTCTATCTAACTCCTCAAGCAACGCTGAATAAATAAACAAACAAATTATTATTAAATAATGTATACATAAACACTACTAAACCCTAATAAAGACATATTCTTATACAGTAAATTAAATAATATATACAGTGTCCTGAACAAACCAGAAAAGAAAAATAAATAAAACAAAGAAGAGACAAAAAGGAGACAAAAAGGAGACAAAAAGAGAGGCAGAGGACAGACAAGAGGAGACAGGGAGGAGACAAAAAGGAGACAGAAAAGAAGCGAGAAGGAGACAGTAAAAAAGGCAAAAAGGAGACAATAAGGAGACAAAGAGGAGAGGCAGAGGACAGACAAGATGAGACAGGAAGGAGACAAAAAAGGAGACAGAAAGGAGACAGTTGCCTCACCGACAGCCTGAATAATCATGGTGTCCAACTTCTCAGGACTAAAGCGAAGTTTAAATCGGTTTAAAGCATGCGACAGAGACATCGCCATTTGCTGGCGATCTGCATCACAAACCCTAAACCCTAAACCCTAAACCCTAAACCCTAAACCCTAAACCCTAAACCCTAAA